>NC_083591.1:267500-297500 GCF_027579695.1 Neoarius graeffei
AAGAAGCTAAATCCTCTCTCTGTCTCCTGGCAGAAAGCTCCTTGGTTTGCTTGTGTCTCAATCACAGCTGGTATTCTGTAGAAAGACTTCTTTTCACCTTTCCCATCAGCTTTGTTAGAACCCTAACACAGCACAAAAGTTTACCATTGTAGGTTTTTGATGAACCAAGTGCCTCGTGGGTTCACATACCGCGCGCTGCCGTTATTTCCCCCAAATCACGAGTTTGTTGGTCTTCCAATATGGCGCAGGGTTTGTTTACTTCCGGTTTCGGGTGACGTCAGTGAAAGGGGTCTAATGGGGGCATTACCGCCACCCACTGGATTGGGGTGTAAAGCAGTCTGAACAAAACGTGTAAACATAAACATAGGAGAAATGAACCCGTTTTTCTAACTCGTCCTCACTTAGTCTACTTTTCTTTTTTGATTAGTCTGGATTTGATATTGTAAATTTAAGTGTGAATCAATGTATATTCATCGGACATGAACAAATGAATAAATCTTAATCTTGAGGGGCGTGTGTGTCCGGGGGGGGGGGGATCGAACGAACCCTCCGATCCCCCCTGGCTACGGGCCAGATTTAGTTCATCCTACCAATGTTGAAAACTGGCCGGCAAAAGTGACGATGGTTCAACATCGTATATTCGACCTTCTCTGACAGTCGACAGATCAACCTTTACCCACGGTGATTCAACAGTGATAAATCGACCTTCTCCAACGGCGGAGAAATCGACGTTTCACGGCGCCGTTTCAGCATTGATTTTCTGACTTACGACGGAAACCGACCATTCTGACCAAGAATCGGCGCCGTTTCAACGTCCCTCTGCTATCTGGGACACACACACACACCATAACACAACACAACATTAAACACTGAATACAACAAAGACACACACACAGACACACACCATAACACAACACACATTGACACAACACACAGTAACAGTGAATACAACACACATATACACACAAACACACACACACAAAGACACTACACACAGTAATAGTGAATAAAACAAACAAACAAACACACACACACACACACACACACCATGACACAACACAAAGTATCAGTGAATACAACACACACACAGTGATGGGAATAACGGCGTTAGAAATAAACGGCGTTACTAATGGCGTTACTTTTTTTAGTAATGAGTAATCTAACTAATTACTTTTTACATCGTTATAACGCCGTTCCCGTTACTTACAATAAAATACTATGCATTACTTTATTAAAGCTGTTTTCATCTGGCACGCTGCTCGCTCAGTCTTTCTTTACTCTGCTTTCATGTGGGGCGGGGAGACACGAGACAACGGCACAGTAAGCCAATCAGAGTAGATTTGGACAACATACGTAGGTAGGCCACGCCTACTGCACTACTGCGCACTCTTTCAATCAGAAGACACAGCGATGGCGAGCGGTCAGCCCAGCACTGCGCTTTCACATTGGAAATACAGCCAGGACTTTTCATTACTTGAAATAAAAGGCAAGAGTGTTTACGTGCAATGCACATTATGTCGAGGAACAAAGCGTTTGTCCTCGTCAGTGGCCAGTAATTAGTAACATAATTTTAATAACTACAAAAATATATTACATTTGATAGATGTCTTATCTCACATTGTCCCACAAAAATATTAATATAGTGTAGATAACGTTACTAATTGGTTCTGTTAAGTGTCCATTTCAGTCATTAAACACATTTAACATTCACTTTTATTATGATTACACTAATTGAATTTGATTTTTTTTTGAGGGGGAACAAAATGTAACGGAATAATTACTTTCCCTGGTAATTAGTTACTTTTATGACAAAGTAACTCCGTTACTAACTCAGTTACTTTTTGGGAAAAGTAACTAGTAATTATAACTAATTGCTTTTTGAAAGTAACGTGCCCAACACTGCACACACACACACACACACACACACACACACAAAATAACGGTGAATACAAAACACACACCATAACAGAACACAACACAGTGAATACAACACACACACACACACACACACACACACACACACACACACACAATGACACTACACACAGTAAGAGTAAATAAAACACACACACACACACACACACCATAACACAACACAACACAACACAGTGAATGCAACACACACAATAAAGCAACACATTGACACAACACACAGTAACAGTGAATACAACACACACACACACACACACACACACACACACACACACACACACCATGACACTACACACAGTAATAGTGAATAAAACAAACACACACACACACACCATGACACTACACACAGTAATAGTGAATAAAACAAACACACACACACACACACACACCATGACACTACACACAGTAATAGTGAATAAAACACACACACACACACACACACACACACACACACACCATGACACTACACAGAGTAACAATGAATAAAACAAACACATACACATGCACACACAACCACACAACATGAAACAACACTCAGTAACAGTGAATACAACAAACACACAATAACACAACACAACACATTGAATACAACAAAGACACACACACACAGACACACACCATAACAGAACACACATTGACAACACAGAGTAACAGTAAATACAAGTCAAATCAAGTTTATTTGTATAGTGCTTTTAACAATAAACAGTGCTGCAAAGCAGCTTTACAGAATTTGAACGACTTAAAACATGAGCTAATTTTATCCCTAATCTATCCCCAATGATGAAGCCTGTGGCGACGGTGGCAAGGAAAAACTCCCTCAGACGACATGAGGAAGAAACCTTGAGAGGAACCAGACTCAAAAGGGAACCCATCCTCATTTGGGCAACAACAGACAGCCTGACTATAACATTAACAGTTTTAACATGAAGTCAGTTTGGTTGATGTTATAAACTCTTCATTGATGGAAACTTGAGTGCAAAACTGTTCATGACAACTGCAGTCCTAAAGTTAGCAAGTCAACTGTAGTCCTCAGCCATAAAAGCATTACTGTAAGAGTCCAGAGCATCTTCCAGGTGTGACTTTCAACTGTCCACATGGGGCCGTCCTCCACAGGAGCGATGCGATGAGACTCCAACCAGACACAGGGCACCAGGATGGATCAGGCAGGTCCGAGGAGCAGAAGAGGTTCAGCATCTCGATCTCAGGACCAACATGTAACTCAGAGGGACAGATTTGGGGGGGGGAGGGGGGGAGAGAGAAAACACAGGTTGTTAGGTATGCCCTAAAAATGACAAGTATTAAATCTGTGTGGTAGGCTCACAGAGACGAGAGTCTTTACATCAGGCATAATACACAACAATGGCATGTTAATATGGTTAAAAAATATCATGACCTGCTCTGGCTGGATGCTTGATTGGGTGATGGGAGCACACTCCTCAGCAATGACGGGATGGAGATGGGACCCTTAGGGCTGGCCAAGACAATTCAGTTACATTTCACCGGGTCTGGGACATGCGACAGAAAGTCTGACGGCCGATTCCCTGCAGGCTACGAGAGCCAGTCGAGGTCTCCACCCTCTCCACCAAAAGATTTCCTGTTGACTCCATGTAACTCAGAGGGACAGATTTGGGGGGGGAGAAAGAGAGGGAAAGAAAACACAGGTGGTTAGGTATGCCCAATGTCACCTGAATAAGTAGGAACAGTATACATATTGCACTGAGTACAAGCAGGGACTCCGGCAACTAACTATGACAGCATAACTAAAAGGAGAGAGCCAGAAGGTAACACAGGCATGAGGGAGCCCCGGGACATAAAGCAGCAGCCACTACACCGTCAACAAACTCGAGTGAGCAAGCGAGTGGGGACTGACAGCATCCATACATCCCAGTTTACCAAAACACTCTGTCTGAGGATCCTCCAGATCTACACCTTTACCTCATAAACACCATTAACACAAGGCTTGACTAAACAGATATGTTTTCAGCCGAGACTTAAACACTGAGACTGTGTCTGATTCCCGAATATTACTTGGAAGGCTAGTCCATAACTGTGGGGCTTTGTAAGAAAAGGCTCCGCCTCCTGATGTAGCCTTCACTATACGAGGTACCAGCAGATAGCCTGCACCTTTTGATCTAAGTAGGCGTGGTGGGTCATAGAGGAGCAGAAGTTCACTCAGGTACTGTGGTGCAAGACCATTTAGTGCTTTAAAGGTCAATAGTAGTAATTTATAATCAATACGAAATTTGATTGGGAGCCAGTGCAGTGTGGATAAGACAGGCGTGATGGGGTCATATTTTCTAGTTCTAGTAAGGACTCTTGCTGCTGCATTTTGAACTAACTGGAGCTTGTTTATGCACTTATTGGAACATCCAGACAGTAAGGCATTACAATAATCCAACCTGGAGGGAACGAAAGCATGAAATAGTTTTTCCGCGTCATGCAATGACATTAAATTTCTTATCTTAGCAATATTTCTGAGATGAAAGAAAGCTATCCGGGTGATGTTATCAATGTGAGTTTCGAATGAAAGACTGGGGTCAATAATCACTCCGAGGTCTTTTACTGCTGCACGTGAAGAAACAGAAAGGCCATCCAGAGTTACTGTGGAATCAGAAAACTTACTTCTAGCTGCATGGGGTCCGAGTACAAGTACTTCAGTCTTGTCAGAGTTAAGCAGAAGGAAGTTAATAAGCATCCAGTGTCTAATGTCCTTAACACATTCCTCAATTATATTAAGCTGGTGTCTCTCATCAGGTTTTGCAGAAACATACAACTGTGTCATCAGCATAACAGTGGAAACTAATACAATGTTTACGAATAATATCGCCCAGAGGGAACATATATAGAGAAAAAAGCAGTGGACCCAAGACAGAACCTTGTGGAACACCAAACTTTACCTCAGTACGTCTAGAAATATCACCATTTATATCAACATACTGATAACGATCAGTTAAATAAGAGCTGAGCCAGGAGAGGGCCGTTCCCTTAACTGTACAACACACACATAATACAACACACACATACACACAAAAACACACACAATGACACTACACACAGTAACAGTGAATAAAACAAACATGCCCACAAACAAACACACACCTTAACACAACACTCAGTAAAAGTGAATGCACACAAACATACACACACACTCACACACAGCATGAAACAACACACAATAACAGTGAATACAACGCACACACACACACACACACACACACAATAATACAACAAACATAACACAGTGAATACAAGGAACACACACACAATAACACAAAACACAATGACACAACACACAGTAACAGTGAATAACACACACACACACACACACACACACCATGAAACAACACAAAGTTTCAGTGAATACAACAAACACATACATAAATTCTGTAAAGCTGCTTTGCGACAATGTTTATTGTTAAAAGCGCTGTACAAATAAACTTGATTTGATTTGATACACCCACCCACACACACACACACACACACACACACACACACAAACACAATAACAGTGAATACAACACACACACACACACACAATGACACAACACACAGTAACAGTGAATACAACACACACACACACAGACATCATGACACTACACACAGTAACAATGAATAAAACAAACACACATATATGCACACACATGCACACACACCATGAAACAAGACACAGTAACAGTGAATACAACAAACACACACACACCATAACACAACACAACATAACACATTGAATACAGCAAACACACACCATAACACAACACACCAGTGGCGGCTCCTGAATTTTTTTTCAGGGGGGGCAATTTTCCCCCGTTATGCCTACACGGACCGCAAATGTCCACAGGACTGAAGTAAATTGACCTCCCAGATAGCAGAGGGTCGTTGATTCGACGTGGAATCATCGGCATGTTCTTCGACCTATACGCCGTCGAATCACCGTCGATCACCGACGTTGATTCAACACCGCTTTGCTCATACGAGTTTCCGTTGAAACGACGTTGAAAAGTGGCTGGTGGTCGACAGAGAATAGACCCCCTTTCACCCTTTATTCAACTACGGATTTCGGTCGATTTATAGTTGAATTTTCGGTGATGATTCATCCAACTTTACTTCCTGTTTTATGTACAACAGGAAGGCTACAAATTAAGCAAAACAGGCTAAATTAAACTAGCTAACAATAAAGCATCGGGGCTCTTGCCTAGGATGAACACACACATGCATACTTCAACCATGAAAGTGAAACTTAATTTATATCAATGTGCGGAGGCTACGTCCTGTTTAATGTACAACAGGATATAAAAATGCATGCAACAATGCACCTCTCCTAATGTTTGTCAAGCTATCTAATGAGGCATAACTTTTAACATTTATAAGGAACAGAACACACTTGAACAAGTTCTTAGAAACATTTTATGATTTATTTATAATTGTGGCCTATTCCTCCTGCGGCGCAGACCTGTACATGGAAACAGAAAAACATAACCAAAATTAATTTGATGCAGCATTGATAAAGAAAGTCAGCAGTAGGCTATGGGTTTCTAAATGCCACCCTACCTCATTATTTGGACATGGGGAAAAACTATATTTAAAATCCAAAGAGGGATGGAGAGAGGAAAATTAAAACAAAAGAAAGAAATGAAATATAGAGTAGAGAATATTTGATAAAATTAAGGATGTTTTTATTCAGTAAACATTTAAAAAAATGTTCTACAACACTCTAGCCTAGTGACTTACCAGTAACAAAATAGACTTGAAGTATTCAGATCCGCTCTGCATAAAGCAGCTAAATCCTCTCTCTGTCTCCCGGCAGAAAGCTCCTTGGTTTGCTTGTGTCTCAATCACAGCTGGTATTCTGTAGAAAGACTTCTTTTCACCTTTCCCATCAGCTTTGTTAGAACCCTAACACAGCACAAAAGTTTACCATTGTAGGTTTATGATGAACCAAGTGCCTCGTGGGTTCACATACCGCGCGCTGCCGTTATTTCCCCCTAATCACGAGTTTGTTGGTCTTCCAATATGGCGCAGGGTTTGTTTACTTCCGGTTTTGGGTGACGTCAGTGAAAGGGGTCTAATGGGGGCATTACCGCCACCCACTGGATTGGGGTGTAAAGCAGTCTGAACAAAACGTGTAAACATAAACATAGGAGAAATGAACCCGTTTTTCTAACTCGTCCTCACTTAGTCTACTTTTCTTTTTTGATTAGTCTGGATTTGATATTGTAAATTTAAATGTGAGTCAATGTATATTCATCGGACATGAACAAATGAATAAATCTTGAGTAATCTTGAGGGGTGTGTGTGTCCGGGGCGCGGTGTCGTGGGGGGGGATCGAACGAACCCTCCGATCCCCCCTGGCTACGGGCCAATTAGTTGATCATGTTGAAAACTGGCCGGCAAAAGTGACGATGGTTCAACGTCGTATATTCAACCTTCTCTGACGGTCGACAGATCAACCTTTACCCACGTTGATTCAACGGTGATAAATCGACCCTCTCAGACGACGGAGAAATCGACGTTTCACGGCGCCGTTTCAACGTTGATTTTCTGACGTACGACGGAAACCGACCATTCTGACCAAAACTCTACGTCGTTTCAACGACCCTCTGCTATCGGGGCTAGGTAGCAAATCAATTGGCTGAACTTGTTTTTGCCTGGTAAATTCAGAAATCACTATAGACTATCTCTTCTCTCCACTAGGTGGCAACACTAAACAAGTTAAAGGTGGCAAACTAAGGTAGCCTAGTAAACTAGACCCACCCGCCTAGCGGCCAAAAATATTTTTGCCTACGAGTGGCAAATATTCACATTTAGTCTGGCTTGCCAGGCTAAAACTAAGGAAGATTCATTGTGAAGCCTTCAAAGCAAAACATTTGGCATCACAATCAATTAATATTACATTACTCATTTATTTTCTCATATTATTCCAGTATTCTATAATAAGTAGACACAAATTCTTAATTATAAACATATTCTAATTTCTTCAATTCTAAAGAATGCAATTAAAGTGGCAGGATATAAATCCAAAACAAGTGTTTATTTAAGTTTTGAAAAAGATGAAGAAAAGCATAACCATCAAACAAACATGTGCAGCTTAATTATGTGTTTTTTATATGGAATTGCACCATTTTAACAACAAATAATTCTAAATAAATTCTGCAGTTTTTTTTCCCAAGAATTCCTCCAGAAAGCCATGCCTTAAAAGGAAATTTAAAGTATTACAAGCATGTCAATGAACACAAAAGGCTTTAGTTATTTAGCTATATACACACAAGGTTACACAAGGTTTTGTAGTCAGTGCAACTTGGCTTAACAAGTTGGAAAAAAGGTAAGGTGCTGCTGGCTCCAATGAACACATACTGTACAATATATAAAAACTGAAAATATGCTTAATTTACACCAAGTCAGAGAGAACTTGAGGCTACTGAAATATTCCAAGCATGGCAATGTTAAACTGCCATTGGTAAAACAAAAACATGGCAATGTTAAACTGCCATTGGTAAAACACACAAAAACAACTTTTGCCTAGTAAATTCAAATATCAGATATCACTGTACCGTCTGCTGTGCTACTTCCAGGGTGGAAGAGAACGCAAGGGTAGCAAAAAAGAGCTACATCACAGCCAGCTAGCCAAGTTTTCCGGTGGTACCAGTTCTTGTTAAAACCTCTTGAGTAGGTCTTCTCCCCCTTCGTAGACACTTGCTTGATGTTTAAATTTGGTCTAGGAGGTCCTAGCTGTTTGATTGCCATTTTCTCCTCATTGGTACGACGACTAAAGGGAACTTCTTTCAGAGTCGCTATCGTATTGTTGCACTCAACACTTGCCGCCATCTTCATAGAATGTTCACACATTTCCCACGCAAGTTGCGTTTTCCAGCCCAAAATTATGTTCAAAACCCGCCAAAATGCACTTAAAACCAATCTGGCAACACTTGCGCGGCGCAACAGGCGTATGACGTAAGCACGCTGCTTGTGCGAGCACATAAAACCTAATAGAAAATGCATTGGGAGCATGATTTTCGAAAAAAAACATACGTACCATTAGTGTCAACGGGAGATTTTGGGACAAATCTGAACCTGACAGAAATCGCCCCAAAAGGGCGTGGCTACACCAGGCGCGACCTTAGCCTGATTGGACAATGACATTACTGTTGCCGTGGTAGTAGGAGTAGATAAAAAAAAAATCTCCCTCCCTGTTTGGGAGTGCGTTGCCTAAATCGCCCCTATTAATGAGCCACCAGGGCAACACACATTGGACACAACACACAGTAACAGTGAATACAACAAACACACACACCTTGACAAACACACAGTAAGTGAATTCAACACACACACACATACACACAAACACACACACAATGACACTACACACAGCAACAGTGAATAAAACACACACACACACCATAACCAGCCCAAAGTGATCAATAAAGTTTTATATAATCTAATGTAATCTAATCTAATAACACAACACACATTGACACAAAAACCCTTATGGAGAAACCATCAAGGACCGTGACGTCGCCCGGTATGGCGCAGCCGGGGCCCCACCCTGGAGCCAGGCCTGGGGTTGGGGCTCGTATGCAAGCGCTTGGTGGCCGGGCCTTTGCCCATGGGGCCCGGCCGGGCTCAGCCCGAAGAGGTGATGTGGGCCCGACCTCCTGTGGGTTCACCACCCACAGAGGTAGCAGTAGGGGACTGGTGCAGTGTGGATTGGGTGGCAGTCGAAGGCAGGGGCCTCGACGACCTGATCCCCGGACACAGCAGCTAGCTGTTGGGACATGGAATGTCACTTCGCTGGGGGGGAAAGAGCCTGAGCTTGTGCAGGAGGTTGAGAGGTACCGGCTAGAGATAGTCGGGCTCACCTCCACGCACAGCTTGGGCTCTGGAACCCAGCTCCTCGAGAGGGGCTGGACTCTCCACTTCTCTGGAGTCGCCCATGGTGAGCGGCGGCGGGCTGGTGTGGGCTTGCTTATAGCTCCCCAGCTCAGCCACCATGTGTTAGAGTTTACCCCAGTGAATGAGAGGGTCGTCTCTCTGCGCCTTCGGATTGGGGAGAGGGCTCTTGCTGTTGTTTGTGCCTACAGGCCGAATAGCAGTATAGAGTATCCGGCTTTCTTGTAGTCCCTGGGAGAGGTACTGAGGGGTGCTCAGACTAGGGACTCCATTGTGTTACTGGGGGACTTCAATGCTCACGTGGGCGATGACAGTGACACCTGGAGGGGCGTGGTTGGGAGGAACAGCCTCCCCGATCTGAACCCGAGTGGTGTTTTGTTATTGGACTTCTGTGCTAGTCACGGTTTGTCCATAACGAACACCATGTTCGAGCATAGGGGTGTCCATAAGTGCACGTGGCACCAGGACACCTTAGGTCGGAGGTCGATGATAGACTTTGTTGTCGTTTCATCAGATCTCCGGCCCTATGTCTTGGATAATCGGGTGAAGAGAGGGGCTGAGCTATCAACTGATCACCACCTGGTGGTGAGTTGGATCTGCTGGCGGAGGAGGAAGCTGGACAGACCTGGCAGGCCCAAACGTATGGTGAGGGTCTGCTGGGAACGTCTGGCCGAGCACTCTGTTAGGGAGGTCTTTAACTCCCACCTCCAGGAGAGCTTTTCCCAGCTTCCGAGGGAGGCGGGGGACATTGAGTCTGAGTGGACCATGTTCTCTACCTGCATTGTGGACGCAGCTGTTCGGAGCTGTGGCCGCAAGGTCTCTGGTGCCTGTCGTGGCGGCAATCCCCGAACCCGGTGGTGGACACCGGAAGTAAGGGATGCCGTCAAGCTGAAGAAGGAGTCCTATCGGGCCATATTGACCTCCAGGACCCCTGAGGCAGCTGATGGGTATCGGCAGGCCAGGCATGCTGCAGCTCGGGCAGTTGCGGAGGCAAAAACTTGGAACTGGGAGGAGTTTGGGGAGGCCATGGAGAAGGACTATCGGTCGGCCTCGAAGAAATTCTGGCAAACTGTCCAGCGCCTCAGGAGGGGGAAGCAGTACTCTGCCAACACTGTTTACAGTGCGGGTGGGGAGCTGTTGTAGGTTGAATTGGGATTAATTAAATTATAAATTATGTAATAATTGATAATTAAATTAATCAATTTATAAATAAAGATCAGTCTCATAAAATCTTAAATTATTAATCTTAATACTCACCGTGAATGGTTACATTCACACTGTAAAAAATATAAATGACAGTTGTTGTTCAAGCTCACAATTTTATTGTAAACTGACTCAGAAAAACAATTTTGACATCTAACAAACAAACTCACGTTTGTACAACTCATTTTTCTTAGAAAATAACTAACAAAGATACTTGATTAAGCAAAACAAGTTTTTCTTAGTTTCCCTCAAATTTCTAAAGACTGTCCTACTCTCTAACAAGAAGTTTTAAGTTTTCTTACTTTATGTTCATTGACACGCCTACTACGGGGTTTCCTTCCTTTCTCCACAAGCCCAACGAGCTTCATTCTCAGACCATACTCTCATACACACTAAGTTCTTGAGCAGCTCAGTTCATTGGGCCCAATTCTAATGTGAGTAAAGACCGGTTCTTAAGAAGATCAGTTCATAAGTTCATAAGTTAATTTCAATGTGTGTATTCAAAGTGTAATGTGTGTATTCTTGCACACAATTAGAAATGCACATCTTGCATTCATTCTCAGACCCAATACTCACACATTCATACACAGTATAAGACTAGTTCTCAAGAAGCCCTGTTCATAGGGCACGAGTCTGTGAATTCACAATTGTAATGTGAAATTTTCAAAATGGTGAATAAAAGGTTTTTTTTTAACTACACTTTGTGTTGTGTTGAATGATGGGGTGTGGTGAAAATTGTTAGAACTCAAAAAACAAAATTGGTAGAAGTTAGATTTTACATATGAAACTGAAAGTCTTTGTTGATCAAACTTAGTATAATGAGTTTGTATTATTAAAAACAAAAGGTTGGCAGAATTCACAAATCTGTGTTGTGTCAACCTTTGACTTATTTAAGTGAAGAGGTTGGCAGAATTCGCAAATTTGTGTTGTGTCAACCTTTGGCTTATTTAGGTAAAGAGAACTCAAAAAAACAAATGCATCACGTTGCCTAGATAATTTCAGTTCTGTCAACCATTTTTTTTTTTACAGTGCAAGATTAATGGTAGCTCTGTATTAGATGGGAAACCCAGTTGTATACAAAAGCTAAATTCTGAAGGAAAAAGGAGTTCTAAATAGTTGACCTTGTGAATAAACAACAGGAACAAGTAAAATGCAAATTCAATTTTATTAGCTTTTATTTGTCTACTACTCACTAATAATAATAATCTCAAAATACATTCAATGTCGGCAAAGGTAATAACAAGACAAAACAATGGAACAATTACACCTGGACTATAAATTTGAGGGAAAGAGAGAGAGAAAGAGATAGAAGAAGAGAATCCCTTGTGTGTGCGTGTGTGTGTGACCTAGCTTGTCGTTAGCTAAAACAAAGGAATGTTAGCTAAAACAAAGGAATGTTAGCTAAATAGAACAAAGGATTAGCTCTGTGGCTAATGTGTGCTTTGTGTAGGTATCTGTGGGCAGATGCTAATGACTAGCCACTCTGGCAATGCTTAAACAAAATGGCGGTCAGTGCCTAGGTGTCGTATCACAGGTAACTCAATGAGGAAGGTATCAAAATGGCGTCGGAAAAATGGCGCCTGCAGGCCTAGTCGAGAACACAAGCCTACGAGCTAGCGTATCACCCTGAGGTAGCTAGCAATAAGTTGCTAAGGAGAATCTGACCACGCTACAGCTGGATCCAAACACTGCACTTAACAATTTCCAACAGACTATCTAGGCAAAGAACTCAACGCGAGAGAGAGAGAGAAAGAGAGAGAGAGAGAGAGAGAGAGTGTGTGTGTGTGTGTGTGTTGGATGGAGAGAACTAGGCCTTGTAGCGGTCTAGCCTCGGAGCTTAAAATAACAAACTTGTCGCTGCGCTGCTAATCAGATAGGGAAGCTAGCAATGGAGTTAAGGAAAGATATCATGCAAGATACCCTGTCTAACAAGTTCAAAGAAAAAAACAGAACCAAAACAAACAATAAAAACAAACAAACAAACAATAAAAACAAACAAACACCTTCCGTGTCTGAGCGGGTATGCTAAATAGCTCAAAGCTTAAACATGACCCTAACAACCATCTGAATAAGCTACAAATTAAAAATTTGCCCAAGTGCCTACTCAATGCGATGGAAGTTCTTTCTCCGATGTCCGCGCTGAGGGTCGCAGTCCGAGGAGAGGAGGTTAGCGGCGCGTTGCGTCCAACCGCGGCTAACGAAGCAGGGAGATGAAGGCCTAGCTGGCCCACGGTGCTTCAGGAGAAACCTCCGGTGATGCGTCGACGAGAAAAAGGCTGAGAGGAGCGAAGCTGTCCGCAAATGCCTCTTAGCGTGGAAAACTACTTGACTGTAGTTAAACTTTGCAAAGGTTTAGAATCAAAACCACTATATCGCTGAAACTTAGCGGGTCGTTCAAAAGTTCGGCCGAAACTAATTTGAACAGGCTGTTCTCAGACAATAGCGGTTAGTCTCAACACTGTAGGCGAGCGTGCCTACAGTCCGTCCGACCACTCCAGTAGTCAGAACATGAGAGAGCGAATCGAGGCGCTCTCGATACAGTTAAAGCAGTTCCACTTCACGTCACATCCGGGTGGAGCGCGCAAGGAAATTGTGGGATCGTTATAGGGGGCGCTGGCGAGTTACCAACACTGTTGACCTCGACTGGGGACATTGTCGGGCGGTGGAAGGAATACTTTGAGGATCTCCTCAATCCCACCATCATGTCTTCCATTGAGGAGACTGAGGCTGATGACTCAGAGGTGGACTCGTCCATTACCCAAGCCGAAGTCACTGAGGTGGTTTCCAAGCTCCTCGGTGGCAAGGCACCGGGGGTGGATGAGATCCGCCCTGAGTATCTCAAGTCTCTGGATGTTGTGGGGCTGTCTTGGTGGACATGCCTCTGCAACATCGCGTGGCGGTTGGGGACAGTGCCTCTGGAGTGGCAGACTGGGGTGGTGGTCCCTCTTTTCAAGAAAGGGGACCGGAGAGTGTGCTCCAATTATAGGGGAATCACACTTCTCAGCCTCCCGGGGAAAGTTTACTCTAGGGTACTGGAGAGGAGAATTCGACCAATAGTCGAACCTTGGATCCAGGAGGAACAATGCGGTTTTCGTCCTGGTCACGGAACACTGGACCAGCTCTATACCCTTCATAGGGTGCTCGAGGGTTCATGGGAGTTTGCCCAACCAGTCCACATGTGCTTCGTGGATCTGGAGAAGGCATTCGACTGTGTCCCCCATGGTATTCTGTGGGGGGTGCTTCGGGAATATGGGGTTCGGGGCTCTTTGCTAAGGGCTGTCCGGTCCCTGTATGAACGGAGGAGGAGTCTGGTTCACATTGCCGGCAGTAAGTCAGACCTGTTCCCAGTGCATGTTGGACTCCGGCAGGGCTGCCCTTTGTCACCGGTTCTGTTCATAATTTTTATGGACAGAATTTCTAGGCGCAGCCAGGGGCCGGAAGGAATCCTGTTTGGGAACCACAGGATTTCATCTCTGCTTTTTGCGGATGATGTTGTCCTGTTGGCTTCTTCAAACCAGGACCTCCAGCATGCACTGGGGCGGTTTGCAGTCGAGTGTGAAGCGGCTGGGATGAGAATCAGCACCTCCAAGTCCGAGGCCATGGTTCTCGACTGGAAAAGGGTGGCTTGCCCTCTCCAGGTTGGTGGAGAAGTCCTGCCTCAAGTGGAAGAGTTTAAGTATCTCGGGATCTTGTTCACGAGTGAGGGAAGGATGGAGCATGAGATCGACAGGCGGATCGGTGCAGCCTCCGCAGTGATGCGGTCACTTTACCGGTCCATCGTGGTGAAGAAGGAGCTGAGCCAAAAAGCGAAGCTCTCAATTTACCGGTCGATCTATGTTCCGACTCTCACCTATGGTCATGAGCTTTGGGTAATGACCGAAAGAACAAGATCACGGATACAAGCGGCCGAAATGAGTTTCCTTCGCAGGGTGGCTGGGTGCTCCCTTAGAGATAGGGTGAGAATCACAGTCACTCGGGAGGAGCTCGGAGTAGAGCCGCTGCTCCTCCACATCGAGAGGAACCAGCTGAGGTGGCTCGGGCATCTTTTTCAGATGCCTCCTGGACGCCTCCCTGGGGAGGTGTTCCAGGCATGTCCCCCTGGGAGGAGGCCCCGGGGAAGACCCAGGACACGCTGGAGGGACTATGTCTCTCAGCTGGCCTGGGAACGCCTCGGTGTTCTTCCCGAGGAGCTGGCCGAGGTGTCTGGGGAGAGGGAAGTTTGGGCTTCCATGCTTAGACTGCTGCCTCCGCGACCCGGTCCCGGATAAAGCGGAAGAAGACGAGACGAGACAAGACATTGACACAACACACAGTAACAGTGAATACAACACACACACACACACCTTGACACAACACAGTGTCAGTAAATACAACACACACAGACACACACAGACACACACACCATAGCACAACACACATTGACACAACACACAGTAACAGTGAATACAACACGGCCGAACAGTGGTGTAGTGGTTAGCACGGTCGCCTCACAGCAAGAAGGTTCTGGGTTTGAGCCCCGTGGCTGGCGAGGGTCTTTCTGTGTGGAGTTTGCATGTTCTCCCCGTGTTTGCGTGGGTTTCCTCCGGGTGCTCCAGTTTCCCTCACAATCCAAAGACGTGCAGTTAGGTTGACGTGGGGCGGCCTTGGGCTGAGGTGCCCTTGAGCGAGGTACCGAACCCCTGACTGCTCCCCGGGCGCTCTGGTGTGGCTGCCCACTGCTCTGGGTGTGTGTGTGTGTTCACTGCTTCAGATGGGTTAAATGCAGAGGATGAATTTCACTGTGCTTGAAGTGTGCATGTGACAAATAAAGGTTTCTTCTTTCTTCTTCTAACAAACACACACACACCATGACACAACACACAGTGCCAGTGAATACAACAAACACACACCTTGACACAACACACAGTAACAGTGAATACAACATACACACACCATGACACTATACACAGTAACAGTGAATACAACATACACACACCATGACACAACACACAGTAACAGTGAATACAACATACACACACCATGACACTATACACAGTAACAGTGAATAAAACACACACACATACACACTGACACAACACACAGTAACAGTGAAGACAACACACACACACCATGACACAATACAACACAGCACATGGTAACAGTGAGGACAAAACACACACACACACACACATGTTATAGTCACGCTATCTGTTATCACCCAGATGAGGATGGGTTCCCTTTAGAGTCTGGTTCCTCTTGAGGTTTGTGCTCTGGGTATGTGTGTGTGGTCATTGCACACGTGTGTGTGCATGTGTGTGTTCACTTCTTCAGATGGGTTAAATGTAGAGACGAATTTCACAAGCGTGTGATGAATAAAGTTGCTGTTGTTGTTGTTCTTCCTCTTCTTTTTTTTTTCTTCTTCTTCTTATCTTTCTTGCTTGTGTCATCTGAAGGAGTTTTTCCTCACCACCATCTCCTCAGGGCTGATCATTTGAGATAAATTAGGGATGAAATCAAATCATGTTTAAAGTCATTAAAATTCTGTAAAGCTGCTTTGTGGCAATGTCTATTGTTAAAAGTGCTATAAAAATAAACTTGACTTCACACACACACACACACACACACACACACACACACACACACACACACACACACACAGTTACATTGAATACAACATGCACACCATGACACAACCCAGAGTAACAGTGAAGACAACACACACACACTCTGAAATGAATAAAAAAAATTTTATATCAGCAGATTGCATTACATTCAAAAGCTGAAACATGCAGCATCACAGATCCATATAATTTACCCACAAATGTATTTATTCTGTGCTCTCTCTCTCTCTCTATCTGTGTGTGTGTGTGTGTGTGTGTGTGTGTGTGTGTGTGTGTGTGTGTGTGTGCTCTCTCTCTCTCTCTATCTGTGTGTGTGTGTGTGTGTGTGTGTGTTTGTGTGTGTGTGTGTGTGTGTGTGTGTGTGTGTGTGTGTGTGTGTGTGTGTGTGTGAGATCTGACCCCTGCTCTGGACAAAAATAAAGTGACTTGGTGAATCAGTCCTCCTGACTTGTCACCCTGGGATTATTTATCAAACCCGTGTTGTGTAGCAGGGCAGTGCTGCTGATTTGCGTGTTTTCCAGGACGGAGTGCATCTCCACTGCTCACCACAATCATCATCATTTATTCCAAAAGGTCCAGGAAATGCTTTATTTATTTATTTAATTTATTTATAAACTTCGCAGATTATTCTGATCTGTTCTGGTCAAATGGAATCATTAGTTTACAGTTACAAAGTAGCCATTATGTTTTATAATATTGGAGCATGATTGGTTCAAAGTTGGGGAGGGAAGATATTGTGTAACATTAAACTAAGCTCATATATAGCCCCGCCCCAAAACAGTTTTGTACACAAGAAAATGCTAGAAGAACTGAGACTGAAATAAATGAGTTTGTGTGTGATGACTGAATGTATGTGCATGTGTAGTGTGTGTGTGTGTGTGTGTGTGTGCATGTGTGCGTGTGTGTGTGTATATATAAATGTGTGTGTGTGTGTGTGTGTGTGTGTATTGTATGTGTGTGTGGGGGGGGAGGCTCTTACACAGCACATTCGTGTTTCTCTTTAATTAAACCTGATGAACGTCAGGAGTCTGAGTGCTGAGTATGATATTCAACCCATCCTCCTGTTCACCAACATACACACACCTCATCTCATTACTGTGTGTGTGTTTAATGTCATCATGTCACATTTTCTTTGATGGATATATTCTTTTTGGAAATTCACTCAAAAATAGCAACAAATGGAAAAACACCTGATCCACTTCCCCTTGGTGAGTTTCTACTCAGCCAGCTTTAGTGCTGTTTCAGTAGTTTAGTGGTGTTCACTGTATACCTCAAGTGTACAACTGTTCATTTTTACACACACTTTTACACACACACACACACACACACACACACACACACACAAAGCAATAAAGCAGTTTCTCTATTGCAATTGTTACAATAGCAGCTAAAGCAATGTGTGTGTGTGTGTGTGTGTGTGTGTGTGTGTGTGTGTGTGTGTGTGTGTGTGTGTGTGAGTGAGTGAGAGTGACCTTGAGTGTGACCATGAATGGTCAAACTCAAGGTCACGGGTTTGCAGAGGCTCATAACTTTAAAATGGTTAATGATAGCCAGATGTTTACCATTATCAACATATAAGAAGTCCCATATGGGCTTTCAGTTGCCATCATGACCTTTGACCTTGAATGACTTTGAAATGTCAAACTCAAGGTCATGGATTTTCATAGGACTATAACCTGACAGCTGATGATTGAGAAATATTACCACTTTCAACATATAAGTAGTCCCACATGGGCTTTCATTTAGCACCATGAATGTTGACCTTGAGTGACCTTGAAATGTCAAACTGAAGGTCACAGATTCACCTTGTAAGGTGAATAGGCCAGACTGCCGGGCGAGATTTGTTTTGCCCGGCAACACTTATTATTTTTATTATATTATCAGCTACAGGTATGTATTTATCACATACAGTGGTGCTTGAAAGTTTGTGAACCATTTAGAATGTTCTACATTTCTGCATAAATATGACCTAAAACATCATCAGCACGGTGGTGTAGTGGTTATCACTGTCGCCTCACAGCAAAAAAGTTCTGGGTTTGAACCTCATGGCTGACAGGGGCCTTTCTGTGTGGAGTTTGCATGTTCTTCCCGTGTCTGTGTGGGTTTCCTCAGGGTGCTCCAGTTTCCCCCACAGTTCAAAGACATGCAGGTTTGGTACAATGCATACATGTCAGCCTATACGGAATGTCCGTATTTTATACGGATTTGATTCAATAAACGTAGTATACGGGTGTATAAATAAAGTTATACGGATTCTTTAAAAAAACTTCAATATTTGTTTAGAGCTATAATCAATTCCCATGATGATAAGAGTGCATAACATTTACAAACGTACTGTACACCACAGACAGCCAGTAAAGAGTCTTATGAAATCGCGCGTTATCTTGTGGTAGCAAGACTTCGTTCCACTTTTGATCATGCGCACACCGCATTGCGAGAATCCCGACAACCCTGAAGTCATAGACATATAAACATAGACGCCGCCTTCTGCGTAGAATCATATATCATCCTCGCCGCCATATTGGATGTGGCAAAGTGGAGATTCTTCAACCATCTCTGGTATAGCGTCTAGACAGTAGCCGAGAATAAAGATGCCTCATTCATGTGCTGCGTTTAACTGTACCAACAGGTTTACCATCCAAACGAGATCACATGGGATTACCTTTCACAGGTGAGACTGGAAAAATACTTTTCATTGTATTTGGTCATTATAACGTAATTTTACGAACAGATTTTCCTGACTTTGTGGCTAATATGAAGTCTCGCGCATAATAGCCGCTCGGTGAAACCTGTCTCCAAACAACAAAGTATTTCCTTCGTAACTAAGCTGATAACACTTTGTGTTTTTGTCGAACATTGGAGCTTTGTATTCATTCTGAAGGTTTATTGTTATTAATATTGAATAAAAAGTAACTGGGATATATCATTGTTAATTATCATTCAAATTTTAGGTAAATTATTTTAATTTGCATCTTATACGGATTTTATAAGGGAAATACGGACTTTGGAGGTTGGTTATACAGGTTTGATTGACCAAAGGTTGACATGTATGACAATGGGGCCACTGTAATTGGCACAAGCTGGTTTCCCAGGCATAATGTATATATATATATCTTGCTTTGGCAAAGCAAATAAATAAATTTAAAAATTCATCAGATTTTCACACAAGTCCTAAAAGTAGATAAAGAGAACCCAGTTAAACAAATGAGACAAAAATATTATACTTGGTCATTTATTTATTGAGGAAAATGATCCAATGTTACATATCTGTGAGTGGCAAAAGTATGTGAACCTCTAGGATTAGCAGTTAATTTGAAGGTGAAATTAGAGTCAGGTGTTTTCAATCAGTGGGATGACAATCAGATGTGAGTGGGCACCCTGTTTTATTTAAAGAACAGGGATCTATCAAAGTCTGATCTTCACAACACATGTTTGTGGAAGTGTATCATGGAACGAACAAAGGAGATTTCTGAGGACCTCAGAAAAAGCATTGTTGATGCTCATCAGGCTGGAAAAGGTTACAAAACCATCTCTAAAGAGTTTGGACTCCACCAATCCACAGTCAGACAGATTGTGTACAAATGGAGGAAATTCAAGACCATTGTTACCCTCCCCAGGAGTGGTCAACCAACAAAGATCACTCCAAGAGCAAGGTGTGTAATAGTCGGCGAGGTCACAAAGGACCCCAGGGTAACTTCTAAGCAACTGAAGGCCTCTCTCACATTGGCTAATGTTAATGTTCATGAGTCCACCATCAGGAGAACACTGAACAACAATGGTGTGCATGGCAGGGTTGCAAGGAGAAAGCCACTGCTCTCCAAAAAGAACATTACTGCTCGTCTGCAGTTTGCTAAAGATCATGTGGACAAGCCAGAAGGCTATTGGAAAAAATGTTTTGTGGATGGATGAGACCAAAATAGAACTTTTTGGTTTAAATGAGAAGCGTTATGTTTGGAGAAAGGAAAACACTGCATTCCAGCATAAGAACCTTATCCCATCTGTGAAACATGGTGGTGGTAGTATCATGGTTTGGGCTGGTTTTGCTGCATCTGGGCCAGGATGGCTTGCCATCATTGATGGAACAATGAATTCTGAATTATACCAGTGAATTCTAAAGGAAAATGTCAGGACATCTGTCCATGAACTGAATCTCAAGAGAAGGTGGGTCATGCAGCAAGACAACGACCCAAAGCACACAAGTTGTTCTACCAAAGAATGGTTAAAGAAGAATAAAGTTAATGTTTTGGAATGGCCAAGTCAAAGTCCTGACCTTAATCCAATGGAAATGTTGTGGAAGGACCTGAAGCGAGCAGTTCATGTGAGGAAACCCACCAACATCCCAGAGTTGAAGCTGTTCTGTACGGAGGAACGGGCTAAAATTCCTCCAAGCCGGTGTGCAGGACTGATCAACAGTTACCGCAAACATTTAGTTGCAGTTATTGCTGCACAAGGGGGTCACACCAGATACTGAAAGCAAAGGTTCACATACTTTTGCCACTCACAGATATGTAATATTGGATCATTTTCCTCAATAAATAAATGACCAAGTATAATCAGAGGTGGCGGCAGGAAGTTTTGGATGGGTGGGTGACGTGCTGCGCACCAAAGGTGTGTTGAGAGGACAACACCCTCTTCCCATAGGTTGCTGTCACGTATCATGATGAAACTTCACACAATGCTAGTCAAATATTTCAATGATTAGGTCAAATAGCCTTGGAAAATTTGAATAAACACATAATAATAAATAATAAAACTGATCACATCTCTCAGCAATCCTGTTTTGACCGAGGAATAAGCCCATGAAAGTAATATTCCCGATCCTTCAAGGACCGCTGTCAGCTCCTGGGAAATCCAGCTGATTGGTAATGACCGGTCGTGACCCCAGATTGGGTGCGAATGAATTTTTTTTTCTGTTTGTTGCATAGTTTTCAAATCAAAACCGTGTGATATTTGTGTATTTAAGCATGTATGAATGACATATGGGGCTGTATTGGTAAATTGGAAAAACTACATTCCCTTAGTTTTCTCATGGATCCTCCCCTACACACACACACACACACACACACACACACACACACACACACACACACACACACACACACATACACAAAGTGAGAGAAAATTTGTCCTCAATGTCCTTGTTGAATTAAAGAGCTAATAGATTTATATACCTGCTCAGCTACGTGGTATAAAGCAAGAGCATAAATAACTGTCTTTCCTTTAGTCTTCAGTGCGAGTAAACAGTCATTCACTTCTTGGTTTGCGAAATTTGACTTGGGATGTTAAAAAATTTACACTGAAAACTTACCTCGTTATCATCAAGCAACTTGGGTGCCTTTGTTGAGTCCAAAAAGTTTGCAATGGATATTTGTCTGAAACTCCTTCATACTGATTTTCAGTGAGTGGTCAGGGCAGCAAGTGAATTCATGTAGATCTAGAGAAGCATCAAGTTTTTGGGCACCCAAAACTGCTTGTACGCCTCATGAACACTATCTAGCCATCCGGACAGGACACGAGTTATCAGTCAGATACAAATGCAGTGACATTGTCATAGCCTTGCTGTCACAGGGTCCCCGCTTTCACATGAGTACCAAGGAGACCAGACATGTCTAAACATTTGCCACAGCAATGGATTAATTAGTCCACAGAATATTCATAAATCAGCTTGTCTACCAAAAGTGATGGGTTTTGCAGTTCTGCATAAGTGAAATAAGGAAAATCCCGGAATGCAGAGGCAATCGGTGACATCAGGGCCAGGCTAATTTGCATCAGTTTTGGTGCGAATAGGTGATACCAACCTACAGTACAAAGGGATGCTGCCGGGGCGCTGGGATGAAGGGATGCAGCGGGATTTAATAAGGGAAAACAACGGTGCGCAGCGGGCTGTTTATTCACACTACTCCCTCCTTTTCTTCATTGTAAATAGTCAAAGGACTCTCATTGTAACTTGGGGGGGCAACCCCCCACACACACACACACCCCTGACACCGCCACTGATAATATTTTTGTCTCATTTGTTTAGCTGGATTCTTTTTATCTACTTTTAGGACTTGTGTGAAAATCTGATGATGTTTTAGGTCTGTTTGAAATATTAACTTTAAATGCAGCGTTCTGTTTTTTCCGTGTCTCAGAGCATTCTCTTTTCACATCATAGTGATGTTGAAGTCTGAAGTTAATACATCCTGGAATTTATTTAATCCAGTTTCTCATCATGTCATTAAAGATTTTTTTTTAAATTTGGAAAGTAAACGCAGCCCACATTCCAGGCGGTTTCCATCATGTGACTGGTCCATCCTCTGACCCACAATTCTCTGCTCCTGAAAAATGCCACAAGTTCAGTTTTAGACACATCATAAATTCATAAAATAACAGAGATTTAGATTAAAGCTCCAGGGTTCTCTCTCAGTCCCACATTCTCGTGGAATTAACTGAGTTAGAATTCAGTAACCAGCATAAACTGACCCAGATGTGCTGCTTAAACATGTTAACACACACTGTAGTCAGAAACAAATAAAATAAAACGCAGTGTAACAGCAGAAGTGTGTAAGTGTAGGTTATGAGTGTGTAATAATGATAATTAAATTAAATAATTATTCAAAAATTAATCTGAAACTAAACAGTGGTTAGTAACATCTGGTTAGTTTTAAATCATTAAGTTCTGAAGTGTTGCTCTTTGTTTTCATTTTTATTTCTACTATTTCTTAAGAGCACACAGTTTTACTTCATCTGCCAAAGTAAATTTCTGTTCACTTGAATATGTGGTGAGCAAAGTGATTCTGACTAATTTTTACTTGTGATCCCTGAAGCATTAACTTTAAGTTTTACACATTAATCTTCAAAATCCAAAATGTAAAGATTGTGCCATTATATTTACTACGTATTTACTGAATTATTACCAAGTAATGACTTTCTGTAATATATATATATATATATATATATATATATATATATATATATATATATATATATATATATATATATATATATATATATATATATATAAAGAGAGAGAGAGAGAGGCAGCACGGTGGTGTAGTGGTTAGTGCTGTCGCCTCACAGCAAGAAGGTCCGGGTTCGAGCCCCGGGGCCGGCGAGGGCCTTTCTGTGTGGAGTTTGCATGTTCTCCCCGTGTCCGCGTGGGTTTCCTCCGGGTGCTCCGGTTTCCCCCACAGTCCAAAGACATGCAGGTTAGGTTAACTGGTGACTCTAAATTGAGCGTAGGTGTGAATGTGAGTGTGAATGGTTGTCTGTGTCTATGTGTCAGCCCTGTGATGACCTGGCGACTTGTCCAGGGTGAACCCCGCCTTTCGCCCGTAGTCAGCTGGGATAGGATCCAGCTTGCCTGCGACCCTGTAGAAGGATAAAGCGGCTAGAGATAATGGGAATGGGATGGGGATATATATATATATATATATATATATATATATATATCCTCCTGGGAACCAAGAAAAAAAATGTGTCTCTCAATTTCTCTTTTGTTGTGATTTCCTTACTAGGAATTTCCCAACAACCTTCCTAGTCACATGATATATCATTGGAGAGCCCAGGATGTACTCTTTACAAGACACCAGGATTCAAGTGAATAGCTTGAAAGAGTAAGAGGGTATACACGTAAAACAAATGTCAACTACAGAGGACACAAGTCTATGGGTTGGTTCTCAGGAGGATATATATATATATATATCGCTTGACAGCACTAATATATATATATATATATATATATATATATATATATATATATATATATATATATATTAGTGCTGTCAAGCGATTAAAATATTTAATCGTGATTAATGTCGCGACTGTCATAGTTAACTCGCAATTAATCACAATTTAATCGCACATTTTTGTCACATGAAAAACCATTATACTTCTCTTATCAGCATAAAAAAGTGAATGGGCTTGCTTTGTACCAATGTTTTTTTTTTTTTATTGCAGAGCATAACACGTCTTGTCACAGCCACTGACATCCATAAGTTCCATATTAGATGAGAAAACCAAGGGATGAAAAATAAAGTGCATATCACTGTGAAAATAAAAAAAATGTTTTATTTTACTCTTCATTAGTTTCTTTTGAAGAGAAGTATTTGCCATAAAAGAAGAAAAAAACAGATAACAAAAATAAAAACATTCATCATACGTTCAAAAACGTTCATCATAGTGTGGCACTGTATTATCTAATTCTCACTGCTTATAACTCTACACCTCCCCAGTGGAGATGAGCTGGGAAACTGAAGACTGAAGGAACAGTATTGAAAAGTATTTTTCCAGTCTCACCTGTGAAAGGTAATCCCATGTGATCTCGTTTGGACGGTAAACCTGTTGGTACAGTACAGTTAAATGCAGCACATGAATGAGGCATCTTTATTAGACGGTTGAAGAATCTCCACTTTGCCCCATCCAATATGGCGGCGAGGATGTTTATATGTCTATGCCTTTCTCCATCACTCACACGTACTCTTATTGAAGCAGTGCATGACAAGCCTCAACAGGAACTACGGGTGACTCGCAGGGCCAAATTAGAATTTGCGTTAACGGCACTATTTTTTTAATCGCGTTAAATTGAGATCGCGTTAACACGTTATTATCGCGTTAACTTTGACAGCACTAATATATCTCATCTCATCTCATTATCTCTAGCCGCTTTATCCTTCCACAGGGTCGCAGGCAAGCTGGAGCCCATCCCAGCTGACTACGGGCGAAAGGCGGGGTTCACCCTGGACAAGTCGCCAGGTCATCACAGGGCTGACACATAGACACAGACAACCATTCACACTCACATTCACACCTACGCTCAATTTAGAGTCACCAGTTAACCTAACCTGCATGTCTTTGGACTGTGGGGGAAACCGGAGCACCCGGAGGAAACCCACGCGGACACGGGGAGAACATGCAAACTCCGCACAGAAAGGCCCTCGCCGGCCACGGGGCTCGAACCCAGGACCTTCTTGCTGTGAGGCGACAGCGCTAACCACTACACCACCGTGCCGCCCAGCACTAATATATATATATATAAAATAGAGTAAAAAGTCTCTGTCAGCCAACAACCAGTCTGTTCAAAAGGATCCAAAGGATACGACAGGTCCCAGCAGTGTAGATATAGATAATGTAGAATAGCAACATTTCACTCTGACACCCAACTTTTGAACATTATCTCATCTCATCTCATTATCTGTAGCCGCTTTATCCTGTTCTACAGGGTCGCAGGCAAGCTGGAGCCTATCCCAGCTGACTACGGGCGAAAGGCGGGGTTCACCCTGGACAAGTCGCCAGGTCATCACAGGGCTGACACATAGACACAGACAACCATTCACACTCACATTCACACCTACGCTCAATTTAGAGTCACCAGTTAACCTAACCTGCATGTCTTTGGACTGTGGGGGAAACCGGAGCACCCGGAGGAAACCCACGCGGACACAGGGAGAACATGCAAACTCTGCACAGAAAGGCCCTCACCGGCCACGGGGCTCGAACCCGGGACCTTTGCTGTGAGGCGACAGCGCTAACCACTACACCACCGTGCCGCCCCCTTTTGAACATTATTTAAAATTTATTCTCGACAAATGTTTCGGCCTTCGGCCTTCTTCGGTGTCGTAAAAAACACTTTTTTACGACACTGAAGAAGGCCGAAGGCCGAAACGTTTGTTGAGAATAAATTTTTAATAATGTTCAAAAGTTGGGTGTCAGAGTGAAATGTTGCTATTCTACATTATATATATATATATATATAAAACCCTAGGTGACTTCAGAAAGCCAAAGGTGAAGTGTTTAAGAGCTTTTAAAAGCTCCAAGAATCTTAAAATCAGCTGTAAAAGAAACAGATGAGTGTGAAATAAATGTAGAGTAACGTGTGTGATGTTGTTTCTGAGTGTGTCAGAATGTAGGCTGGAATAAAATTGAGGTTTTGGATGATGCCATAAACATGACATACAGAACTGTAGCTGGTCGACTCTTTTGAGCAGTTGATTATTAATTATCATTATGAGTTGTTAAAGATCTGGGTTTTTTGTTTGTTTGTTTGTTTGTTTGTTTGTTTGTTTGTTTGTTTGTTTTTTAGAATTACTCGGGTTCCTAATTTTATCTTTTCAAACCTGTTTAAAATTTCATTTTTAATCTTTTTGTCAATAAAGACATTTTCACCCTTCCAGTTAATGACAGGAGATAAATGGGTTACAAGTTTGTGTATCATCTGGTTGCACACACACGCACACACGCACGCACACACACACACACACACACACACACACACACACACACACACACACACACACACACACACAGTGGTGTGCAAATGTATTCAACCCCACTAGAATTGATCAGATTTGTGTGAATAAAATTCATAAATGCATCTTTTTTTCCTGTCAGTATTTTTATTGTAAACTTATTTTCTTTTACACAGAATTTTCAAAGTCAAAATTAATTATTGCTCAGCAAATATTTCAAATACATTTTTTGTGCTTTTTTAAATTTGTACTGTTTCTCTTCTGCACACTAAAAGTTCTTTCTGAGGTCATGTTTAGAGCAAGCACTTAAAGTTATCCTTGTCTCTGGGTCACATGGAATCACTGAGACAAAACACACACACACCAAAGCCAAGGTGATAGATAGTGCTGTAGAAGCTGGTGGAGAAGGTGATTGTGTTTATCGGCTGTCTCGAGGTCTGCAGCTCCGACACGTCTCTCTGTAATTCTGTGTGTAATTGATGCTAATGCACGTTTTACTGCACGCCTTAGCGTGTTTTACAGCAGCACACGCTACATGCCTGCTGAACGGAAAGTGTGTGAAAAGGTTTGAGTGTGTGTGTGTGTGTGTGTGTGTGTGTGTGTGTGTGTGTGTGTGTGTGTGTGTGTGTGTGGTCATGTGGTTTCTGAGAGATGAATTGTGTATAATGACGGGTTGTCTGAGTCTAGACTTCACAGTGAAGTGGAATTAGTGACATTTCACAGAGAATCATTTTATCCTGAATCAGCGACTCTGCTGAATCTGTTTTTTTTTTCTTGAGTCAGAAACCTTAGTTCAGTCAGGACTCTGATTCAAGACATCCAACGTCAAACTGTTATCACGGTCTCATGTGATTCCATTACTCTGTTTTTAGTTTGCAATTTCAAATTGTACATGAAGCAGGTTAATGGAAACCTGGCTAAAGTGTGTGTGTGTGTGTGTGTGTGTGTGTGTGTGTGTGTGTGTGTGTGTGTGTGTGTGTGTAGGAATATATCTCACTTTTATTATTTTTATGCTAATTAATTTTCAGTAGTTAAATTCTATACAGATGCACACAAAGTTACATTTACTATAATAATAATAATAATTATTATTATTATTATTATTATTATTATTAAACTTTCAGTGTCTCTTATTGTCAGATTAATAAATGCTTTAATTTTGAATGAGGTCATATCCTGAACACATCATTATGACGCATGTGAAAGTGCCCCTGTCTCCCAGGTTTCTAATTGTCTGGAACATGGTGGTGTAGTGGTTATCACTGTTGCCTCACAGCAAGAAGGTCTTGGGTTCGAGCCCCGTGGCCGGCGAGGGCCTTTCTGTGTGGAGTTTGCATGTTCTCCCCGTGTCCGTGTGGGTTTCCTCCCAGTGCTCTGGTTTCCCCCACAGTCCAAAGACATGCAGGTTAGGCCTTGGCCTGATGTTCCCTTGGGCAGGGCCCCTAACCCCCAACTGCTCCCTGGGTGCTGTAGCATTGCTGCCCACTGCTCTGTGTGTGTGTGTGTGTGTGTGTGTGTGTGTGTGTGTGTGTGTGTGTGTGTGTGTGTGTTCACTGCTTCAGATGGATTAAATGCAGAGAGGAATTTCACTGTGCTTGAGTCTACAGGTGATAAATAAAGGCTTCTTCGCTTGGCTTCTTCTTCTAGTCAAGGCTTACACACTACCTAGTGGAAGTATGTGTGATTTGGGACACAGTGGTCAGTCTGGGAGGCTCTTCATTGTTGGGGTTGATCACCGATCTCTCTGTAAAATATCTGGAGAGCTCAATGGTTAATCCACGCTGTACAGATGGGTGACGTATCCAAGCACATCTTACCACTCCCACCAGGTGGACTTGGTTTATGTGTTAAAGCATCGTATCCAACCAAATTTGCCGCGAGAAAAGTATCTTCTGACTTTTTTCCCTTTTCATTCCCTCCTCTTATTTTCTCACCTTTACCCCTCCCTCCCTCCCTCCATTCCTTACAGATCTTTATAGTGCTCCCCTGCACTCTTAATGCTTTTTTCTTTTCCAGTTCAGTCTCTGATCATTTTTTGAGCGGCTTTTTTACTACTATAATTATTTCAGTGGAGATTATATCAGTTTCTCTCTTAAACAGTGTATGTCTGTGAAGATTCTCAATCATCCAGGTCATAGTAAACTGTGGGTGGTAGAAATGGGCAACTGGACTTGCTTGAAGATTCTTGAAAACGTTTCACCTCTTGTCCGAAAGGCTTCCTCAGTTCTGTCTGACTAATAGGGAGTATCAGATATTTATCCTCTCCTGGCTCAGAATCAGAATCAGAAATGATGCCTCAATGACACCTTGGATGAGCTGGTCATCAGAATTCTGATTCTGATTCTGAGCCAGGAGAGGATAAATATCTGATACTCCCTATTAGTCAGACAGAACTGAGGAAGCCTTTTGGACGAGAGGTGAAACATTTTCAAGAATTTTCAAGATATTTAATTGAACCACTTCTAAAAATAATAAATTCTTCTCTTATGATTGGCTATGTACCCAAATCCTTTAAACTAGCAGTTATCAAACCCCTGATTAAAAAACCTGACCTTGATTCCTGTCAGCTGTCCAATTATCGGCCAATATCAAACCTCCCCTTTATCTCCAAGATCCTTGAAAAAGCTGTGGCACAGCAGTTATGCTCATATTTACATAGGAATAACATCCATGAAATGTATCAGTCAGGATTTAGACCTCATCATAGCACAGAGACAGCTCTGGTTAAAGTAGTAAACGACCTGCTGTTGGCGTCTGATCAGGGCTGTGTCTCGCTACTTGTGTTGCTTGACCTTAGTGCAGCATTTGATACCATTGATCATTCCATTCTTCTGGATAGACTAGAAAATGTTGTGGGAGTTAAGGGAATGGCCCTCTCCTGGCTCAGGTCTTATCTAACTGATCGTTATCAGTATGTTGATATAAATGGTGATATTTCTAGACGTACCGAGGTAAAGTTTGGTGTTCCACAAGGTTCTGTCTTGGGTCCACTGCTTTTTTCTCTATATATGTTCCCTCTGGGTGATATTATTCATAAACATTGTATTAGTTTCCCCTGTTATGCTGATGACACACAGTTGTATGTCTCTGCAAAACCTGATGAGAGACACCAGCTTAATAGAATTGAGGAATGTGTGAAGGACATTAGACACTGG
>NC_083591.1:307500-370000 GCF_027579695.1 Neoarius graeffei
ATATCTGATATTTGAATTTACTAGGCAAAGGTTGTTTGTGTGTGTGTGTGTGTGTGTGTGTGTGTGTGTGTGTGTGTGTGTGTGTGTGTTTTACCAATGGCAGTTTAACATTGCCATGTTTTTGTTTTACCAATGGCAGTTTAACATTGCCATGCTTGGAATATTTCAGTAGCCTCAAGTTCTCTCTGACTTGGTGTAAATTAAGCATATTTTCAGTTTTTATATATTGTACAGTATGTGTTCATTGGAGCCAGCAGCACCTTACCTTTTTTCCAACTTGTTAAGCCAAGTTGCACTGACTACAAAACCTTGTGTAACCTTGTGTGTGTATATAGCTAAATAACTAAAGCCTTTTGTGTTCATTGACATGCTTGTAATACTTTAAATTTCCTTTTAAGGCGTGGCTTTCTGGAGGAATTCTTGGGAAAAAAAACTGCAGAATTTATTTAGAATTATTTGTTGTTAAAATGGTGCAATTCCATATAAAAAAAGCAACACATAATTAAGCTGCACATGTTTGTTTGATGGTTCTGCTTTTCTTCATCTTTTTCAAAACTTAAATAAACACTTGTTTTGGATTTATATCCTGCCACTTTAATTGCATTCTTTAGAATGAAGAAATTAGAATATGTTTATAATTAAGAATTTGTGTCTACTTATTATAGAATACTGGAATAATATGAGAAAATAAATGAGTAATGTAATATTAATTGATTGTGATGCCAAATGTTTTGCTTTGAATGCTTCACAATGAATCTTCCTTAGTTTTAGCCTGGCAAGCCAGACTAAATGTGAATATTTGCCACTCGTAGGCAAAAATATTTTTGGCCGCTAGGCGGGTGGGTCTAGTTTACTAGGCTACCTTAGTTTGCCACCTTTAACTTGCTCAGTGTTGCCACCTAGTGGAGAGAAGAGATATTATCTATATTGATATCTGAATTTACCAGGCAAAAACAAGTTCGGCCAATTGATTTGCTACCTAGGTCAATTTACTTCAGTCCTGTGGACATTTATGGTCCGTGTAGACATAACGGGGGGAAAATTGCCCCCCCTGAAAAAAATTCAGGAGCCGCCACTGGTGCAAATATATATATATATATATATATATATATATATATATATGAGAGAGATGCAAGTACGAATTTTTCATGGGGCGGGATGGTTTGGAACAGGTACCCGGGATGGGTATTTGAGGTGGGTCGTCTAGCTTAAGCTTGATTAGCGTTGTTACGCATGCAGTTTGTTTTTTCGAGCAGCTGTCAAACGCAGAGTCAACTTTATGATCTGCGATTATAATGTCTTAAGCAAGGCTGAGAAACGGTGGACTAAGACGTATTTATTTTTCTATATCAACGCAATGACAGAATAAATTTGCGTTCAAAACGTACTTAACTTTCCCTCTAGACCTTTTTAGCCACGCATCCAGCATGGAGCCGCTTGCAACTCTCTTCGTCGCCATTTGTGAGTCACATGATGGTATGAACCATTCAGTCCATGGAACACTCTAAGCCAGTCAGAGTACGGCTTACATATGGCACAAGGGGCAGTAATGGCTGCACTCATGTCGAGGATGTAAACAAAGTTGATGCGGCAACGGACATACATGACATAGTGGATGTAATTTACGTTCACAACTTTTTTTGCCGTCAGAAATATTTAATATTAAATTTTGTGACTCAACTGACAATAGCTGGCGGCATAACAAGCCACAGACGGCGATTTGCCGCTGGTGACCGGCTACTTTTGAGACCGCTGAAAATGATACCCACTTGCATCATATGAATACACTTTCAGATCAGCAGCAACACACGAGTCTACTTCATATAAAACACTGCAGTCTTTTGTTTTCACTGTTTTTATTCAGTTCCACAGAAGGCATGTTTTCACAACAACCAAAAAATGAAATACTCAATACTGTACGTTACAGTAGTGTACATTACAGTACAGTAAATTAAATTAAAGCAAAAATAAAACAAACAATACACTACTGGAACAGAAAAACGCAATTGTGCGTAAGTGGGCTTATGGATCCTGCCGTCTGTTGGGGTCTGGCCACAGGATCTCATCAACATCACAAGCAATGTCTTCACTCGCTAAGCATCAGGGAAAATATCCCCTTGTGTGCCGAATCCATCCTTGGATTGACCTTACCTCAATGTCTCCGCAGGCCTGCAGAAGAGGCATGCGGGCATGTGGTTGGTGGTCATATATGCGCCATCTCCAAGCAGAAAAAATTCTTCTATAGGGTTTAGAAATGGCGAGTAAGGGGGCAAGTACACAACTTCAAATTGATCATGGTTGGTGAACCAGTTCTGGACCAGAGCAGCCCGATGGAAACTAACATTATCCCAGACAACAACAAACCTGGGCTGCTCTGGTCTGTCCTGTACAACTGCATCATGAAGTGCATCTAGAAATGTGATTATGTGTTGCGCATTATAGGAAACCAGTTTGGCATGATGGTGCAGTAGCCCTCAAAGGCTTATGGCAGCACACAATGTGATATTTCCCCCGCGCTGGCCCGGGACGTGCACATTTGCCCTTTGGCCAATTATATTACGTCCCCGTCGTCTATTTTTGCTGAGGTTGAATCCAGCCTCATCAATGTAAATAAATTCATGAGTCTGTGCAGCTCCATCCATGTCCAAGATTCTCTGTAACAAAAAATACATATTGTGGATGGCATTACTCAAAGCACACAACTACAGTACGACACATACAGAACCGCCCCACCCCACCACACAGGTACCTATGTGGTACTGATCCAATGGTACATATTCAGCTGTTACTGGACTGCACCCATTCTGTATTGTAAATGTAAAGGACTGTAACACTTACCTGTACATACTTATCAGTCCCCCCAGGATTTCGCAGGCTTTTTTTGTGATTGTTGCGGGCTAAAATGTATGATGTTGCGGGTGGTTTTCCAAAAAATTGCGATGAAAGTTGCGGTGTTTTTTAGGTTTTTGTTGCAATTACATTGCGGGAGGTAAGTGAAAGTTGCAAGAAATTGTTGCAATTTTCTCTTTTTGTGATTAAAATTGAGTGATATGTTAAATATTATTACTGAAAAACTATTGATTAAAAAAACAAAGACACTGAGAAATGGTCCTATAAACAACTTTACCAATATAAAAGATTACCAGGACTACAAAAGTGCAGAAAAATAGGCTTTACTTATCCAAATGCACCTGTTGGTTCAAAAGTTAAAGTGCATAGAACCTCACAGCACAACATGAAATTACCTTAAAATATAATATAAATGCCTCAGCTTTCATGTAAGAAAAAAAACTATTAATACTAGTACTGTGTGCAGGCAGTCTCTCCTGAAGACTAAATTAAACAATAATTATAAACTAATAAAATAAATGGCTCAGGCTTCAGAGAAGGAAAAAAAAACAATTTGAACAGAATCTCACAGTATGATGCTGAAGCTGCCTAAACAATGGAAAATAAAATACCATTTTGGCAAAAATGTTGGCATCCATTAATTTCTTGTATTAAGTAAAAAAATAATGTAAAGTGCACACAGTCCTTCACTGTAAACATAACACACTTTCAGTAACAGAATTTAAGCCTATATAAACACTGACTTGCACATGCTGCTTCTCTTGAACGTATATACGGAAGTAAGGCGGAAGGTAGTTTGTCGACGTCACCTCAAGACGACGCCAACAATTGGTCAAATTTGCGGGAAAGTTGCGGTGATTGGATATAATTGCAACACCGCCCTGAATTCGTGGGGATTGGTTGAATTTGCATTGAAGTTGCAAATCGCAACATCGCGAAATCCTGGAGGGTCTGATTTATGTCGAAGTCCTTTGACCCTGACACTGTTCCTCTGAAATGGGACCCTGTACAATTGCTTCATGGTCATGTTGTGCTTTACCAAGATGCGTCTGATAGTGGTAATGCTTACTCGATTTATGTTGTTGAATACTTGCCTATCTGCAAGTATTTGTTGCCGTAGCTGGTGGAGACGGATTGCATTGTTTGCTCTGACTAGGTTCACAATGGCAAGTTCCTGCTGTTGGGTGAACAGGCGTTGGCGTCCACCCCCAGTAGGTCTTCTAGCCATTCTGTAGAAAAATGCAACCACAAATTGTTATTGGTTTGCTTCTTTTTTACAGTACTGTATATAATGTACTTTACTGTATATACCATACACAGTACTGAAACATCTCAACACGTTATCACGGTATGTTTCACAAAACTACCACTTTTGTTTCTAAAAGGAGCATTAGCCACCCTGTAATACAGTACATGTGATACGGTAATGTGATATGGTACAGTACTGTAAATACTCTAGATACAGTCTGAGTAGAGTAGAGAGTTGAAGACATACCTGTTTTCCAGTCGGAATGTCCTTATGATGGATGAAACTGTGAAACGGCTTAGATTAGGGTGGACTCTCTGCCCAGCTTCCCTCACAGTCAGGCCATGGTTTATGACATGGTCCACCAAAGTTGCTCTTATGTCATCAGAAATAATGGTCCTTGCATGGCCTCTTCGACCACGTCCTCCTCTCTCTCTCTGTCTTCCTCATCCTCTACCTCTGCCTCTAGCTCTCCCTGACTCCATGCTTGCAAAGTTCTCAAAACGGCTTCACTGAGGCCTTTTTGTAGCTGGCTGATTAGTGTTCAGTTTTGTAAGTATTTTCAAGTGTGTGTCTAAGTATTTTCAATTACCCACTGTGTTTTGTATTTTGAATAGATGTGTTTTCCCAGTGGTACCCTGAGATTTCATTTTTGAACAAAGTGTCTTATGTATGAAATAGTGTGTAGCGTGCAGGAGCAAGTGTGTTGCAGAATTGCAGCTAAAGTGCAAAGCAGCGCTTTTGTTTAAGGTATGGTTACACTTTGTTTAAGGTATAGTAACAACAACTTCAAGTTATGTTACTTTGGTTTAAGCATGTGTCTATAGTGTTCAAGCAATGGGTAAAAACTGTAAAACTGTGAAGATGTGACAGAACGACGACTCCTAAAGGAGACTGTCCACCTAACGGCAGTGAGCGGGTGAACAGGAGATTAGTGAGAGACACAATCAAGAGGACAAGGAGAACTCTGAAGGAGTTGGAGATCAACAGCTCAGGTGGAGAAGATGCTCGCAGGAGAACCACAACCTGGATTATGACCCATGGTGTTGGGAATAGCCTCACATTCTGGAGACACTTTTGATCAGCAGGAAGACTGGGTTAAAGTTGAGGGTGAGATGGATGAGACAAATGCAGGACAAGTCTAGAAGAAAAGCTATCCCAGTATGTGGGAGACCATAGATTGGAATGGATCAATACCAAGGACCTGAATGTATCAGTGTGGAATAGTCAAAGCCTGGGCCTCAACCTGAGTCAGAATCAATGGAAGATGAGAAAAACATGCAGGCTGATAATTTGGAAAGGAGGGGTGAATACTTACGCACAGTGCTGTATAAAGTTTTTTTAGTGATGTTATGGTAACCTCTCCAGTAATTTGGTGTGCATCAGTGCATTAGTGTGTGTTACAGTGCGTTAGTGTGTGTTTCAGTGCATTACTGTGTGTTACAGTGGGTTAGTGTGTGTTACAGTGCGTTAGTGTGTGTTACAGTGCGTTAGTGTGTGTTACAGTGCATTAGTGTGTGTTTCAGTGCGTTAGTGTGTGTTTCAGTGCGTTAGTGTGTGTTTCAATGCGTTAGTGTGTTTCAGTGGGTTAGTGTGTGTTACAGTGCGTTAGTGTGTGTTTCAGTGCATTAGTGTGTTTCAGTGGGTTAGTGTGTGTTTCAGTGCGTTAGTGTGTGTTTCAGTGCATTAGTGTGTTTCAGTGGGTTAGTGTGTGTTACAGTGCGTTAGTGTGTGTTACAGTGCGTTAGTGTGTGTTTCAGTGCGTTAGTGTGTGTTTCAGTGCGTTAGTGTGTGTTACAGTGCGTTAGTGTGTGTTTCAGTGCGTTAGTGTGTGTTACAGTGCGTTAGTGTGTGTTTCAGTGCGTTAGTGTGTGTTACAGTGCGTTACTGTGTGTTACAGTGCGTTAGTGTGTGTTTCAGTGCGTTAGTGTGTGTTTCAGTGCGTTAGTGTGTGTTACAGTGCGTTAGTGTGTGTTACAGTGCGTTAGTGTGTGTTACAGTGCGTTAGTGTGTGTTTCAGTGCGTTAGTGTGTGTTACAGTGCATTACTGTGTGTTACAGTGGGTTAGTGTGTGTTACAGTGGGTTAGTGTGTGTTACAGTGCGTTAGTGTGTGTTACAGTGCGTTAGTGTGTGTTTCAGTGCGTTAGTGTGTGTTTCAGTGCGTTAGTGTGTGTTTCAATGCATTAGTGTGTTTCAGTGGGTTAGTGTGTGTTACAGTGGGTTAGTGTGTGTTACAATGCGTTAGTGTGTGTTACAGTGCGTTAGTGTGTGTTACAGTGCGTTAGTGTGTGTTTCAGAGCGTTAGTGTGTGTTTCAGTGCGTTAGTGTGTGTTTCAATGCATTAGTGTGTTTCAGTGGGTTAGTGTGTGTTACAGTGCGTTAGTGTGTGTTTCAGTGCGTTAGTGTGTGTTTCAATGCATTAGTGTGTTTCAGTGGGTTAGTGTGTGTTACAGTGCGTTAGTGTGTGTTTCAGTGCGTTAGTGTGTGTTTCAGTGCGTTAGTGTGTGTTTCAATGCTTTAGTGTGTTTCAGTGCGTTAGTGTGTGTTACAGTGGGTTAGTGTGTGTTACAGTGCGTTAGTGTGTGTTACAGTGTGTTAGTGTGTGTGACAGTGCGTTAGTGTGTGTTTCAGTGCGTTAGTGTGTGTTTCAATGCATTAGTGTGTTTCAGTGGGTTAGTGTGTGTTACAGTGCGTTAGTGTGTGTTTCAGTGCATTAGTGTGTTTCAGTGGGTTAGTGTGTGTTTCAGTGCGTTAGTGTGTGTTTCAGTGCATTAGTGTGTTTCAGTGGGTTAGTGTGTGTGACAGTGCGTTAGTGTGTGTTTCAGTGCGTTAGTGTGTGTTTCAATGCATTAGTGTGTTTCAGTGGGTTAGTGTGTGTTACAGTGCGTTAGTGTGTGTTTCAGTGCATTAGTGTGTTTCAGTGGGTTAGTGTGTGTTTCAGTGCGTTAGTGTGTGTTTCAGTGCATTAGTGTGTTTCAGTGGGTTAGTGTGTGTTACAGTGGGTTAGTGTGTGTTACAGTGCGTTAGTGTGTGTTTCAGTGCGTTAGTGTGTGTTTCAGTGCGTTAGTGTGTGTTACAGTGCGTTAGTGTGTGTTTCAGTGCATTAGTGTGTGTTACAGTGCATTAGTGTGTGTTACAGTGCGTTAGTGTGTGTTACAGTGCGTTAGTGTGTGTTTCAGTGCGTTAGTGTGTGTTACAGTGCATTAGTGTGTGTTTCAATGCATTACTGTGTTACAGTGCGTTAGTGTGTGTTTCAGTGCGTTAGTGTGTACAGTGCGTTAGTGTGTGTTTCAGTGCGTTAGTGTGTGTTTCAGTGCGTTAGTGTGTGTTACAGTGCGTTAGTGTGTTTCAGTGCGTTAGTGTGTGTTACAGTGCGTTACTGTGTGTTTCAGTGCGTTAGTGTGTGTTTCAGTGCATTAGTGTGTTACAGTGCGTTAGTGTGTGTTTCAGTGCGTTAGTGTGTGTTTCAGTGCGTTAGTGTGTGTTTCAGTGCGTTAGTGTGTGTTTCAGTGGGTTAGTGTGTGTTTCAGTGCGTTAGTGTGTGTTTCAGTGGGTTAGTGTGTGTTTCAGTGCGTTAGTGTGTTTCAGTGCGTTAGTGTGTGTTTCAGTGCGTTAGTGTGTGTTACAGTGCGTTACTGTGTGTTTCAGTGCGTTAGTGTGTGTTTCAGTGCATTAGTGTGTTACAGTGCGTTAGTGTGTGTTTCAGTGCGTTAGTGTGTGTTTCAGTGCGTTAGTGTGTGTTTCAGTGCGTTAGTGTGTGTTTCAGTGGGTTAGTGTGTGTTTCAGTGCGTTAGTGTGTGTTTCAGTGCGTTAGTGTGTGTTTCAGTGGGTTAGTGTGTGTTTCAGTGCGTTAGTGTGTGTTTCAGTGCGTTAGTGTGTGTTTCAGTGCGTTAGTGTGTGTTTCAGTGCGTTAGTGTGTGTTACAGTGCGTTAGTGTGTGTTTCAGTGCGTTAGTGTGTGTTTCAGTGCGTTAGTGTGTGTTACAGTGCATTAGTGTGTGTTTCAGTGCGTTAGTGTGTGTTTCAGTGCGTTAGTGTGTGTTTCAGTGCGTTAGTGTGTGTTACAGTGCATTAGTGTGTGTTACAGTGCGTTAGTGTGTGTTACAGTGCGTTAGTGTGTGTTTCAGTGCGTTAGTGTGTGTTACAGTGCATTAGTGTGTGTTTCAGTGCATTACTGTGTGTTACAGTGCGTTAGTGTGTGTTACAGTGCGTTAGTGTGTGTTTCAGTGCGTTAGTGTGTACAGTGCGTTAGTGTGTGTTTCATTGCGTTAGTGTGTGTTTCAGTGCGTTAGTGTGTGTTTCAGTGCGTTAGTGTGTGTTACAGTGCGTTAGTGTGTGTTTCAGTGCGTTAGTGTGTGTTTCAGTGGGTTAGTGTGTGTTACAGTGCGTTACTGTGTGTTTCAGTGCGTTAGTGTGTGTTTCAGTGCATTAGTGTGTTACAGTGCGTTAGTGTGTGTTTCAGTGCGTTAGTGTGTGTTTCAGTGCGTTAGTGTGTGTTTCAGTGGGTTAGTGTGTGTTTCAGTGCGTTAGTGTGTGTTTCAGTGGGTTAGTGTGTGTTTCAGTGCGTTAGTGTGTGTTTCAGTGCGTTAGTGTGTGTTTCAGTGCCTTAGTGTGTGTTTCAGTGCCTTAGTGTGTGTTTCATTGCGTTAGTGTGTGTTTCAGTGCGTTAGTGTGTGTTTCAGTGCGTTAGTGTGTGTTTCAGTGGGTTAGTGTGTGTTTCAGTGCGTTAGTGTGTGTTTCAGTGGGTTAGTGTGTGTTTCAGTGGGTTAGTGTGTGTTACAGTGCGTTAGTGTGTGTTACAGTGCGTTAGTGTGTGTTACAGTGCGTTAGTGTATGTTTCAGTGCGTTAGTGTGTGTTTCAATGCATTAGTGTGTTTCAGTGGGTTAGTGTGTGTTACAGTGCGTTAGTGTGTGTTTCAGTGCATTAGTGTGTTTCAGTGGGTTAGTGTGTGTTTCAGTGCGTTAGTGTGTGTTTCAGTGCGTTAGTGTGTGTTTCAGTGGGTTAGTGTGTGTTTCAGTGCGTTAGTGTGTGTTTCAGTGGGTTAGTGTGTGTTACAGTGCGTTAGTGTGTGTTTCAGTGGGTTAGTGTGTGTTTCAGTGCGTTAGTGTGTGTTTCAGTGGGTTAGTGTGTGTTTCAGTGGGTTAGTGTGTGTTTCAGTGGGTTAGTGTGTGTTACAGTGCGTTAGTGTGTGTTACAGTGCGTTAGTGTGTGTTTCAGTGCGTTAGTGTGTGTTTCAGTGCGTTAGTGTGTGTTACAGTGCGTTAGTGTGTGTTTCAGTGGGTTAGTGTGTGTTTCAGTGCGTTAGTGTGTGTTTCAGTGCGTTAGTGTGTGTTACAGTGGGTTAGTGTGTGTTACAGTGCGTTAGTGTGTGTTACAGTGCGTTAGTGTGTGTGACAGTGCGTTAGTGTGTGTTTCAGTGCGTTAGTGTGTGTTTCAGTGCGTTAGTGTGTGTTTCAATGCATTAGTGTGTTTCAGTGGGTTAGTGTGTGTTACAGTGCGTTAGTGTGTGTTTCAGTGCATTAGTGTGTTTCAGTGGGTTAGTGTGTGTTTCAGTGCGTTAGTGTGTGTTTCAGTGCATTAGTGTGTTTCAGTGGGTTAGTGTGTGTTACAGTGCGTTAGTGTGTGTTACAGTGCGTTAGTGTGTGTTTCAGTGCGTTAGTGTGTGTTACAGTGCGTTAGTGTGTGTTTCAGTGCGTTAGTGTGTGTTACAGTGCGTTAGTGTGTGTTTCAGTGCGTTAGTGTGTGTTACAGTGCATTAGTGTGTGTTACAGTGCGTTAGTGTGTGTTACAGTGCGTTAGTGTGTGTTTCAGTGCGTTAGTGTGTGTTACAGTGCATTAGTGTGTGTTTCAGTGCATTACTGTGTGTTACAGTGCGTTAGTGTGTGTTTCAGTGCGTTAGTGTGTACAGTGCGTTAGTGTGTGTTTCATTGCGTTAGTGTGTGTTTCAGTGCGTTAGTGTGTGTTTCAGTGCGTTAGTGTGTGTTACAGTGCGTTAGTGTGTGTTTCAGTGCGTTAGTGTGTGTTTCAGTGCGTTAGTGTGTGTTACAGTGCGTTACTGTGTGTTTCAGTGCGTTAGTGTGTGTTTCAGTGCATTAGTGTGTTACAGTGCGTTAGTGTGTGTTTCAGTGCGTTAGTGTGTGTTTCAGTGCGTTAGTGTGTTTCAGTGCGTTAGTGCGTGTTTCAGTGGGTTAGTGCGTGTTTCAGTGCGTTAGTGCGTGTTTCAGTGCGTTAGTGTGTGTTTCAGTGCGTTAGTGTGTGTTTCAGTGGGTTAGTGTGTGTTTCAGTGCGTTAGTGTGTGTTTCAGTGCGTTAGTGTGTGTTTCAGTGCGTTAGTGTGTGTTTCAGTGCGTTAGTGTGTGTATCAGTGCGTTAGTGTGTGTTTCAGTGGGTTAGTGTGTGTTTCAGTGCGTTAGTGTGTGTTTCAGTGGGTTAGTGTGTGTTTCAGTGCGTTAGTGTGTGTTTCAGTGCGTTAGTGTGTGTTTCAGTGCGTTAGTGTGTGTTACAGTGCGTTAGTGTGTGTTACAGTGCGTTAGTGTGTGTTACAGTGCGTTAGTGTGTGTTTCAGTGCGTTACTGTGTGTTTCAGTGCGTTAGTGTGTGTTTCAGTGCGTTAGTGTGTGTTTCAGTGGGTTAGTGTGTGTTTCAGTGCGTTAGTGTGTGTTTCAGTGCGTTAGTGTGTGTTTCAGTGCGTTAGTGTGTGTTTCAGTGCGTTAGTGTGTGTTTCAGTGCGTTAGTGTGTGTTTCAGTGCGTTAGTGTGTGTTACAGTGCGTTAGTGTGTGTTTCAGTGCGTTAGTGTGTGTTTCAGTGCGTTAGTGTGTGTTTCAGTGCGTTAGTGTGTGTTACAGTGCGTTAGTGTGTGTTTCAGTGCGTTAGTGTGTGTTAAAGTGCGTTAGTGTGTGTTTCAGTGCGTTAGTGTGTGTTACAGTGCGTTAGTGTGTGTTACAGTGCGTTAGTGTGTGTTACAGTGCGTTAGTGTGTGTTTCAGTGCGTTAGTGTGTGTTACAGTGCATTAGTGTGTGTTTCAGTGCGTTACTGTGTGTTACAGTGCGTTAGTGTGTGTTACAGTGCGTTAGTGTGTGTTACAGTGCGTTAGTGTGTGTTACAGTGCGTTAGTGTGTGTTTCAGTGCGTTACTGTGTGTTTCAGTGCGTTAGTGTGTGTTTCAGTGCGTTAGTGTGTGTTTCATTGCGTTAGTGTGTGTTTCAGTGCGTTAGTGTGTGTTTCAGTGCGTTAGTGTGTGTTACAGTGCGTTAGTGTGTGTTTCAGTGCGTTAGTGTGTGTTTCAGTGCGTTAGTGTGTGTTACAGTGCGTTACTGTGTGTTTCAGTGCGTTAGTGTGTGTTTCAGTGCATTAGTGTGTTACAGTGCGTTAGTGTGTGTTTCAGTGCGTTAGTGTGTGTTTCAGTGCGTTAGTGTGTTTCAGTGCGTTAGTGTGTGTTTCAGTGGGTTAGTGCGTGTTTCAGTGCGTTAGTGCGTGTTTCAGTGCGTTAGTGTGTGTTTCAGTGCGTTAGTGTGTGTTTCAGTGGGTTAGTGTGTGTTTCAGTGCGTTAGTGTGTGTTTCAGTGCGTTAGTGTGTGTTTCAGTGCGTTAGTGTGTGTTTCAGTGCGTTAGTGTGTGTTTCAGTGCGTTAGTGTGTGTTTCAGTGGGTTAGTGTGTGTTTCAGTGCGTTAGTGTGTGTTTCAGTGGGTTAGTGTGTGTTTCAGTGCGTTAGTGTGTGTTTCAGTGCGTTAGTGTGTGTTTCAGTGCGTTAGTGTGTGTTTCAGTGCGTTAGTGTGTGTTACAGTGCGTTAGTGTGTGTTACAGTGCGTTAGTGTGTGTTACAGTGCGTTAGTGTGTGTTTCAGTGCGTTACTGTGTGTTTCAGTGCGTTAGTGTGTGTTTCAGTGCGTTAGTGTGTGTTTCAGTGGGTTAGTGTGTGTTTCAGTGCGTTAGTGTGTGTTTCAGTGCGTTAGTGTGTGTTTCAGTGCGTTAGTGTGTGTTTCAGTGCGTTAGTGTGTGTTTCAGTGCGTTAGTGTGTGTTTCAGTGCGTTAGTGTGTGTTTCAGTGCGTTAGTGTGTGTTACAGTGCGTTAGTGTGTGTTTCAGTGCGTTAGTGTGTGTTTCAGTGCGTTAGTGTGTGTTTCAGTGCGTTAGTGTGTGTTTCAGTGCGTTAGTGTGTGTTACAGTGCGTTAGTGTGTGTTTCAGTGCGTTAGTGTGTGTTAAAGTGCGTTAGTGTGTGTTTCAGTGCGTTAGTGTGTGTTACAGTGCGTTAGTGTGTGTTACAGTGCGTTAGTGTGTGTTACAGTGCGTTAGTGTGTGTTTCAGTGCGTTAGTGTGTGTTACAGTGCATTAGTGTGTGTTTCAGTGCGTTACTGTGTGTTACAGTGCGTTAGTGTGTGTTACAGTGCGTTAGTGTGTGTTTCAGTGCGTTAGTGTGTGTTTCAGTGCGTTAGTGTGTTTCAGTGCGTTAGTGTGTGTTTCAGTGGGTTAGTGCGTGTTTCAGTGCGTTAGTGCGTGTTTCAGTGCGTTAGTGTGTGTTTCAGTGCGTTAGTGTGTGTTTCAGTGGGTTAGTGTGTGTTTCAGTGCGTTAGTGTGTGTTTCAGTGCGTTAGTGTGTGTTTCAGTGCGTTAGTGTGTGTTTCAGTGCGTTAGTGTGTGTTTCAGTGCGTTAGTGTGTGTTTCAGTGGGTTAGTGTGTGTTTCAGTGCGTTAGTGTGTGTTTCAGTGCGTTAGTGTGTGTTTCAGTGGGTTAGTGTGTGTTTCAGTGCGTTAGTGTGTGTTTCAGTGGGTTAGTGTGTGTTTCAGTGCGTTAGTGTGTGTTTCAGTGCGTTAGTGTGTGTTTCAGTGCGTTAGTGTGTGTTTCAGTGCGTTAGTGTGTGTTTCAGTGCGTTAGTGTGTGTTACAGTGCGTTAGTGTGTGTTTCAGTGCGTTAGTGTGTGTTTCAGTGCGTTAGTGTGTGTTTCAGTGCGTTAGTGTGTGTTACAGTGCGTTAGTGTGTGTTTCAGTGCGTTAGTGTGTGTTTCAGTGCGTTAGTGTGTGTTTCAGTGCGTTAGTGTGTGTTTCAGTGCGTTAGTGTGTGTTTCAGTGCGTTAGTGTGTGTTTCAGTGCGTTAGTGTGTGTTTCAGTGGGTTAGTGTGTGTTTCAGTGCGTTAGTGTGTGTTTCAGTGCGTTAGTGTGTGTTTCAGTGGGTTAGTGTGTGTTTCAGTGCGTTAGTGTGTGTTTCAGTGGGTTAGTGTGTGTTTCAGTGCGTTAGTGTGTGTTTCAGTGCGTTAGTGTGTGTTTCAGTGCGTTAGTGTGTGTTTCAGTGCGTTAGTGTGTGTTTCAGTGCGTTAGTGTGTGTTACAGTGCGTTAGTGTGTGTTTCAGTGCGTTAGTGTGTGTTTCAGTGCGTTAGTGTGTGTTTCAGTGCGTTAGTGTGTGTTACAGTGCGTTAGTGTGTGTTTCAGTGCGTTAGTGTGTGTTACAGTGCGTTAGTGTGTGTTTCAGTGCGTTAGTGTGTGTTACAGTGCGTTAGTGTGTGTTACAGTGCGTTAGTGTGTGTTTCAGTGCGTTAGTGTGTGTTACAGTGCGTTACTGTGTGTTTCAGTGCGTTACTGTGTGTTTCAGTGCGTTAGTGTGTGTTTCAGTGGGTTAGTGTGTGTTTCAGTGCGTTAGTGTGTGTTTCAGTGCGTTTGTGTGTGTTTCAGTGCGTTAGTGTGTGTTTCAGTGCGTTAGTGTGTGTTTCAGTGGGTTAGTGTGTGTTTCAGTGCGTTAGTGTGTGTTTCAGTGCGTTAGTGTGTGTTTCAGTGCGTTAGTGTGTGTTTCAGTGCGTTAGTGTGTGTTTCAGTGCGTTAGTGTGTGTTTCAGTGCGTTAGTGTGTGTTTCAGTGCGTTAGTGTGTGTTTCAGTGCGTTAGTGTGTGTTACAGTGCGTTAGTGTGTGTTTCAGTGCGTTAGTGTGTGTTAAAGTGCGTTAGTGTGTGTTTCAGTGCGTTAGTGTGTGTTACAGTGCATTAGTGTGTGTTACAGTGCGTTAGTGTGTGTTACAGTGCGTTAGTGTGTGTTTCAGTGCGTTAGTGTGTGTTACAGTGCATTAGTGTGTGTTACAGTGCGTTAGTGTGTGTTACAGTGCGTTAGTGTGTGTTTCAGTGCGTTAGTGTGTGTTACAGTGCATTAGTGTGTGTTTCAGTGCGTTACTGTGTGTTACAGTGCGTTAGTGTGTGTTTCAGTGCGTTAGTGTGTGTTACAGTGCGTTAGTGTGTGTTTCAGTGCGTTACTGTGTGTTACAGTGCGTTAGTGTGTGTTACAGTGCGTTAGTGTGTGTTTCAGTGCGTTAGTGTGTGTTTCAGTGCGTTAGTGTGTGTTACAGTGCGTTAGTGTGTGTTTCAGTGCGTTACTGTGTGTTACAGTGCGTTAGTGTGTGTTACAGTGCGTTAGTGTGTGTTACAGTGCGTTAGTGTGTGTTTCAGTGCGTTAGTGTGTGTTACAGTGCATTAGTGTGTGTTTCAGTGCGTTACTGTGTGTTACAGTGCGTTAGTGTGTGTTTCAGTGCGTTAGTGTGTGTTACAGTGCGTTAGTGTGTGTTTCAGTGCGTTACTGTGTGTTACAGTGCGTTAGTGTGTGTTACAGTGCGTTAGTGTGTGTTTCAGTGCGTTAGTGTGTGTTACAGTGCGTTAGTGTGTGTTTCAGTGCGTTACTGTGTGTTACAGTGCGTTAGTGTGTGTTTCAGTGCGTTAGTGTGTGTTTCAGTGGGTTACTGTGTGTTACAGTGGGTTAGTGTGTGTTTCAGTGCGTTAGTGTGTGTTACAGTGCATTACTGTGTGTTTCAGTGCGTTAGTGTGTGTTTCAGTACGTTAGTGTGTGTTTCAGTGCGTTAGTGTGTGTTACAGTGCGTTAGTGTGTGTTACAGTGCGTTAGTGTGTGTTACAGTGCGTTAGTGTATGTTTCAGTGCGTTAGTGTGTGTTACAATGTGTTACTGTGTGTTTCAGTGCGTTAGTGTGTGTTTCAATGCGTTAGTGTGTGTTTCAGTGCGTTAGTGCGTGTTTCAGTGCGTTAGTGCGTGTTACAGTGCGTTAGTGTGTGTTTCAGTGCGTTAGTGTGTGTTTCAGTGCGTTAGTGTGTGTTACAGTGCGTTAGTGTGTGTTTCAGTGCGTTAGTGTGTGTTTCAGTGCGTTAGTGTGTGTTTCAGTGCGTTAGTGTGTGTTACAGTGCGTTAGTGTGTGTTTCAGTGCGTTACTGTGTGTTACAGTGCGTTAGTGCGTCTTTCAGTGCGTTAGTGCGTGTTTCAGTGCGTTAGTGTGTGTTACAGTGCGTTAGTGTGTGTTTCAGTGCGTTAGTGTGTGTTTCAGTGCGTTAGTGCGTGTTTCAGTGCGTTAGTGCGTGTTTCAGTGCGTTAGTGCGTGTTACAGTGCGTTAGTGTGTTTCAGTGCGTTAGTGTGTGTTACAGTGCGTTAGTGTGTGTTACAGTGCGTTAGTGTGTGTTTCAGTGCGTTAGTGTGTGTTTCAGTGCGTTAGTGTGTGTTTCAGTGGGTTAGTGTGTGTTACAGTGCGTTAGTGTGTGTTACAGTGCATTACTGTGTGTTTCAGTGCGTTAGTGTGTGTTTCAGTACGTTAGTGTGTGTTTCAGTGCGTTAGTGTGTGTTACAGTGCGTTAGTGTGTGTTACAGTGCGTTAGTGTGTGTTACAGTGCGTTAGTGTATGTTTCAGTGCGTTAGTGTGTGTTACAATGTGTTACTGTGTGTTTCAGTGCGTTAGTGTGTGTTTCAATGCGTTAGTGTGTGTTTCAGTGCGTTAGTGCGTGTTTCAGTGCGTTAGTGCGTGTTACAGTGCGTTAGTGTGTGTTTCAGTGCGTTAGTGTGTGTTTCAGTGCGTTAGTGTGTGTTTCAGTGCGTTAGTGCGTGTTTCAGTGCGTTAGTGTGTGTTACAGTGCGTTAGTGTGTGTTTCAGTGCGTTAGTGTGTGTTTCAGTGCCTTAGTGTGTGTTTCAGTGCGTTAGTGTGTGTTTCAGTGCGTTAGTGCGTGTTACAGTGCGTTAGTGTGTGTTTCAGTGGGTTAGTGTGTGTTTCAGTGGGTTAGTGTGTGTTTCAGTGGGTTAGTGTGTGTTTCAGTGCGTTAGTGTGTGTTTCAGTGCGTTAGTGTGTGTTTCAGTGCGTTAGTGTATGTTTCAGTGCATTACTGTGTGTTTCAGTGTGTTAGTGTGTGTTTGAATGCGTTAGTGTATGTTTCATTGCATTAGTGTGTGTTTTAGTGCGTTAGTGTGTGTTACAGTGCGTTAGTGTGTGTTTCAGTGCGTTAGTGTGTGTTTCAGTGCGTTAGTGTGTGTTTCAGTGCGTTAGTGTGTGTTTCAGTGCGTTAGTGTGTGTTTCAGTGCGTTAGTGTGTGTTTCAATGCGTTAGTGTGTGTTTCAGTGCGTTAGTGTGTGTTACAGTGCGTTAATGTGTGTTTCAGTGCGTTACTGTGTGTTTCAGTGCGTTAGTGTGTGTTTCAATGCGTTAGTGTGTGTTACAGTGCATTAGTGTGTGTTTCAGTGCATTACTGTGTGTTACAGTGCGTTAGTGTGTGTTTCAGTGCGTTAGTGTGTACAGTGCGTTAGTGTGTGTTTCATTGCGTTAGTGTGTGTTTCAGTGCGTTAGTGTGTTTCAGTGCATTACTGTGTGTTTCAGTGTGTTAGTGTGTGTTAGAATGCGTTAGTGTATGTTTCATTGCATTAGTGTGTGTTTTAGTGCGTTAGTGTGTGTTACAGTGCGTTAGTGTGTGTTTCAGTGCGTTAGTGTGTGTTTCAGTGCGTTAGTGTGTGTTTCAGTGCGTTAGTGTGTGTTTCAGTGCGTTAGTGTGTGTTTCAGTGCGTTAGTGTGTGTTTCAGTGCGTTAGTGTGTGTTTCAGTGCGTTAGTGTGTGTTTCAGTGCGTTAGTGTGTGTTACAGTGCGTTAGTGTGTGTTTCAGTGCGTTAGTGTGTGTTTCAGTGCGTTAGTGTGTGTTACAGTGCGTTAGTGTGTGTTTCAGTGCGTTAGTGTGTGTTTCAGTGCGTTAGTGTGTGTTACAGTGCGTTAGTGTGTGTTTCAGTGCGTTAGTGTGTGTTACAGTGCGTTAGTGTGTGTTACAGTGCGTTAGTGTGTGTTACAGTGCGTTAGTGTGTGTTTCAGTGCGTTAGTGTGTGTTTCAGTGCGTTACTGTGTGTTTCAGTGCGTTAGTGTGTGTTTCAGTGCGTTAGTGTGTGTTTCAGTGCGTTAGTGTGTGTTTCAGTGGGTTAGTGTGTGTTTCAGTGCGTTAGTGTGTGTTTCAGTGCGTTAGTGTGTGTTTCAGTGCGTTAGTGTGTGTTTCAGTGGGTTAGTGTGTGTTTCAGTGCGTTAGTGTGTGTTTCAGTGCGTTAGTGTGTGTTTCAGTGCGTTAGTGTGTGTTTCAGTGCGTTAGTGTGTGTTTCAGTGCGTTAGTGTGTGTTACAGTGCGTTAGTGTGTGTTTCAGTGCGTTAGTGTGTGTTTCAGTGCGTTAGTGTGTGTTTCAGTGCGTTAGTGTGTGTTTCAGTGCGTTAGTGTGTGTTACAGTGCGTTAGTGTGTGTTTCAGTGCGTTAGTGTGTGTTAAAGTGCGTTAGTGTGTGTTTCAGTGCGTTAGTGTGTGTTACAGTGCATTAGTGTGTGTTACAGTGCGTTAGTGTGTGTTACAGTGCGTTAGTGTGTGTTTCAGTGCGTTAGTGTGTGTTACAGTGCATTAGTGTGTGTTTCAGTGCGTTACTGTGTGTTACAGTGCGTTAGTGTGTGTTACAGTGCGTTAGTGTGTGTTTCAGTGCGTTAGTGTGTGTTACAGTGCGTTAGTGTGTGTTTCAGTGCGTTACTGTGTGTTACAGTGCGTTAGTGTGTGTTACAGTGCGTTAGTGTGTGTTTCAGTGCGTTAGTGTGTGTTACAGTGCGTTAGTGTGTGTTTCAGTGCGTTACTGTGTGTTACAGTGCGTTAGTGCGTGTTTCAGTGCGTTAGTGCGTGTTTCAGTGCGTTAGTGCGTGTTACAGTGCGTTAGTGTGTGTTACAGTGCGTTAGTGTGTGTTTCAGTGCGTTAGTGCGTGTTTCAGTGCGTTAGTGTGTGTTACAGTGCGTTAGTGTGTGTTTCAGTGCGTTAGTGTGTGTTACAGTGCGTTAGTGTGTGTTTCAGTGCGTTACTGTGTGTTACAGTGCGTTAGTGCGTGTTTCAGTGCGTTAGTGCGTGTTTCAGTGCGTTAGTGTGTGTTACAGTGCGTTAGTGTGTGTTACAGTGCGTTAGTGTGTGTTTCAGTGCGTTAGTGTGTGTTTCAGTGCGTTAGTGTGTGTTTCAGTGGGTTAGTGTGTGTTACAGTGCGTTAGTGTGTGTTACAGTGCGTTAGTGTGTGTTACAGTGCATTACTGTGTGTTTCAGTGCGTTAGTGTGTGTTTCAGTACGTTAGTGTGTGTTTCAGTGCGTTAGTGTGTGTTACAGTGCGTTAGTGTGTGTTACAGTGCGTTAGTGTGTGTTACAGTGCGTTAGTGTATGTTTCAGTGCGTTAGTGTGTGTTACAATGTGTTACTGTGTGTTTCAGTGCGTTATTGTGTGTTTCTATGCGTTAGTGTGTGTTTCAGTGCGTTAGTGCGTGTTTCAGTGCGTTAGTGCGTGTTACAGTGCGTTAGTGTGTGTTTCAGTGCGTTAGTGTGTGTTTCAGTGCGTTAGTGCGTGTTTCAGTGCGTTAGTGTGTGTTTCAGTGGGTTAGTGTGTGTTACAGTGCGTTAGTGTGTGTTACAGTGCGTTACTGTGTGTTTCAGTGCGTTAGTGTGTGTTTCAGTACGTTAGTGTGTGTTTCAGTGCGTTAGTGTGTGTTACAGTGCGTTAGTGTGTGTTACAGTGCGTTAGTGTGTGTTTCAGTGCGTTAGTGTGTGTTACAGTGCGTTAGTGTGTGTTTCAGTGCGTTACTGTGTGTTACAGTGCGTTAGTGCGTGTTTCAGTGCGTTAGTGCGTGTTTCAGTGCGTTAGTGTGTGTTACAGTGCGTTAGTGTGTGTTTCAGTGCGTTAGTGTGTGTTTCAGTGCGTTAGTGCGTGTTTCAGTGCGTTAGTGCGTGTTTCAGTGCGTTAGTGCGTGTTACAGTGCGTTAGTGTGTTTCAGTGCGTTAGTGTGTGTTACAGTGCGTTAGTGTGTGTTTCAGTGCGTTAGTGTGTGTTTCAGTGCGTTAGTGTGTGTTTCAGTGGGTTAGTGTGTGTTACAGTGCGTTAGTGTGTGTTACAGTGCATTACTGTGTGTTTCAGTGCGTTAGTGTGTGTTTCAGTACGTTAGTGTGTGTTTCAGTGCGTTAGTGTGTGTTACAGTGCGTTAGTGTGTGTTACAGTGCGTTAGTGTGTGTTACAGTGCGTTAGTGTATGTTTCAGTGCGTTAGTGTGTGTTACAATGCGTTACTGTGTGTTTCAGTGCGTTAGTGTGTGTTTCAATGCGTTAGTGTGTGTTTCAGTGCGTTAGTGCGTGTTTCAGTGCGTTAGTGCGTGTTACAGTGCGTTAGTGTGTGTTTCAGTGCGTTAGTGTGTGTTTCAATGCGTTAGTGTGTGTTTCAGTGCGTTAGTGTGTGTTACAGTGCGTTAATGTGTGTTTCAGTGCGTTAGTGTGTGTTTCAGTGCGTTAGTGTGTGTTTCAGTGCCTTAGTGTGTGTTTCAGTGCGTTAGTGTGTGTTTCAGTGCGTTAGTGCGTGTTACAGTGCGTTAGTGTGTGTTTCAGTGGGTTAGTGTGTGTTTCAGTGGGTTAGTGTGTGTTTCAGTGGGTTAGTGTGTGTTTCAGTGCGTTAGTGTGTGTTTCAGTGCGTTAGTGTGTGTTTCAGTGCATTAGTGTATGTTTCAGTGCATTACTGTGTGTTTCAGTGTGTTAGTGTGTGTTAGAATGCGTTAGTGTATGTTTCATTGCATTAGTGTGTGTTTTAGTGCGTTAGTGTGTGTTACAGTGCGTTAGTGTGTGTTTCAGTGCGTTAGTGTGTGTTTCAGTGCATTAGTGTGTTACAGTGCGTTAGTGTGTGTTACAGTGCGTTAGTGTGTGTTACAGTGCGTTAGTGTGTGTTTCAGTGCGTTACTGTGTGTTTCAGTGCGTTAGTGTGTGTTTCAGTGCGTTAGTGTGTGTTTCAGTGGGTTAGTGTGTGTTTCAGTGCGTTAGTGTGTGTTTCAGTGCGTTAGTGTGTGTTTCAGTGCGTTAGTGTGTGTTTCAGTGCGTTAGTGTGTGTTTCAATGCGTTAGTGTGTGTTTCAGTGCGTTAGTGTGTGTTACAGTGCGTTAATGTGTGTTTCAGTGCGTTACTGTGTGTTTCAGTGCGTTAGTGTGTGTTTCAATGCGTTAGTGTGTGTTTCAGTGCGTTAGTGTGTGTTACAGTGCGTTAGTGTGTGTTACAGTGCGTTAGTGTATGTTTCAGTGCATTACTGTGTGTTTCAGTGCGTTAGTGTGTGTTTCAGTGCATTAGTGTATGTTTCAGTGCATTACTGTGTGTTTCAGTGTGTTAGTGTGTGTTAGAATGCGTTAGTGTATGTTTCATTGCATTAGTGTGTGTTTTAGTGCGTTAGTGTGTGTTACAGTGCGTTAGTGTGTGTTTCAGTGCGTTAGTGTGTGTTTCAGTGCGTTAGTGTGTGTTTCAGTGCGTTAGTGTGTGTTTCAGTGCGTTAGTGTGTGTTTCAGTGCGTTAGTGTGTGTTTCAATGCGTTAGTGTGTGTTTCAGTGCGTTAGTGTGTGTTACAGTGCGTTAATGTGTGTTTCAGTGCGTTACTGTGTGTTTCAGTGCGTTAGTGTGTGTTTCAATGCGTTAGTGTGTGTTTCAGTGCGTTAGTGTGTGTTTCAGTGCGTTAGTGTGTGTTTCAGTGCGTTAGTGTATGTTTCAGTGCATTACTGTGTGTTTCAGTGTGTTAGTGTGTGTTAGAATGCGTTAGTGTATGTTTCATTGCATTAGTGTGTGTTTTAGTGCGTTAGTGTGTGTTACAGTGCGTTAGTGTGTGTTTCAGTGCGTTAGTGTGTGTTTCAGTGCGTTAGTGTGTGTTACAGTGCGTTAGTGTGTGTTTCAGTGCGTTAGTGTGTGTTTCAGTGCGTTAGTGTGTGTTTCAGTGCGTTAGTGTGTGTTACAATGCGTTAGTGTGTGTTTCAGTGCGTTAGTGTGTGTTTCAGTGCGTTAGTGTGTGTTTCAGTGCGTTAGTGTGTGTTACAGTGCGTTAGTGTGTGTTTCAGTGCGTTAGTGTGTGTTTCAATGCGTTAGTGTGTGTTACAATGCGTTAGTGTGTGTTTCAGTGCGTTCGTGTGTGTTACAGTGCGTTAGTGTGTGTTTCAGTGCGTTAGTGTGTGTTTCAGTGCGTTAGTGTGTGTTACAGTGCGTTAGTGTGTGTTACAGTGCGTTAGTGTGTGTTTCAGTGCGTTAGTGTGTGTTACAGTGCGTTAGTGTGTGTTTCAGTGCGTTAGTGTGTGTTACAGTGCGTTAGTGCGTGTTACAGTGCGTTAGTGTGTGTTTCAGTGCGTTAGTGTGTGTTTCAGTGGGTTAGTGTGTGTTTCAGTGTGTTAGTGCGTGTTACAGTGTGTTAGTGCGTGTTTCAGTGCGTTAGTGTGTGTTTCAGTGCGTTAGTGTGTGTTACAGTGGGTTAGTGTGTGTTTCAGTGCATTAGTGTGTGTTTCAGTGCGGTAGTGTGTGTTTCAGTGGGTTAGTGTGTGTTTCAGTGCGGTAGTGTGTGTTTCAGTGTGTTAGTGCGTGTTACAGTGTGTTAGTGCGTGTTTCAGTGGGTTAGTGTGTGTTTCAGTGCGTTAGTGTGTGTTTCAGTGTGTTAGTGCGTGTTACAGTGTGTTAGTGCGTGTTTCAGTGCGTTAGTGTGTGTTTCAGTGCGTTAGTGTGTGTTACAGTGGGTTAGTGTGTGTTTCAGTGCGTTAGTGTGTGTTACAGTGCGTTAGTGTGTGTTACAGTGGGTTAGTGTGTGTTACAGTGGGTTAGTGTGTGTTACAGTGCGTTAGTGTGTGTTTCAGTGGGTTAGTGTGTGTTTCAGTGCGTTAGTGTGTGTTTCAGTGTGTTAGTGCGTGTTACAGTGTGTTAGTGCGTGTTTCAGTGCGTTAGTGTGTGTTTCAGTGCGTTAGTGTGTGTTACAGTGGGTTAGTGTGTGTTTCAGTGCGTTAGTGTGTGTTACAGTGCGTTAGTGTGTGTTACAGTGGGTTAGTGTGTGTTACAGTGGGTTAGTGTGTGTTACAGTGCGTTAGTGTGTGTTTCAGTGGGTTAGTGTGTGTTACAGTGGGTTAGTGTGTGTTACAGTGGGTTAGTGTGTGTTTCAGTGCATTAGTGTGTGTTTCAGTGCGGTAGTGTGTGTTTCAGTGGGTTAGTGTGTGTTTCAGTGCGGTAGTGTGTGTTACAGTGCGTTAGTGTGTGTTACAGTGGGTTAGTGTGTGTTACAGTGGGTTAGTGTGTGTTACAGTGCGTTAGTGTGTGTTTCAGTGCATTAGTGTGTGTTTCAGTGCGGTAGTGTGTGTTTCAGTGGGTTAGTGTGTGTTTCAGTGCGGTAGTGTGTGTTACAGTGCGTTAGTGTGTGTTACAGTGCGTTAGTGTGTGTTACAGTGCATTAGTGTGTGTTTCAGTGCGGTAGTGTGTGTTTCAGTGGGTTAGTGTGTGTTTCAGTGCGGTAGTGTGTGTTTCAGTGGGTTAGTGTGTGTTTCAGTGCGGTAGTGTGTGTTACAGTGCGTTAGTGTGTGTTACAGTGGGTTAGTGTGTGTTACAGTGGGTTAGTGTGTGTTACAGTGCGTTAGTGTGTGTTACAGTGCGTTAGTGTGTGTTTCAGTGCGGTAGTGTGTGTTTCAGTGGGTTAGTGTGTGTTTCAGTGCGTTAGTGTGTGTTACAGTGGGTTAGTGTGTGTTACAGTGGGTTAGTGTGTGTTACAGTGCGTTAGTGTGTGTTACAGTGCATTAGTGTGTGTTTCAGTGCGTTAGTGTGTGTTTCAGTGGGTTAGTGTGTGTTTCAGTGCGTTAGTGTGTGTTTCAGTGCGGTAGTGTGTGTTACAGTGCGGTAGTGTGTGTTACAGTGCGTTAGTGTGTGTTACAGTGGGTTAGTGTGTGTTACAGTGGGTTAGTGTGTGTTACAGTGCGTTAGTTTGTGTTTCAGTGCGTTAGTGTGTGTTTCAGTGGGTTAGTGTGTGTTTCAGTGTGTTCGTGTGTGTTTCAGTGGGTTAGTGTGTGTTACAGTGCGTTACTGTGTGTTACAGTGCGTTAGTGTGTGTTTCAGTGCGTTAGTGTGTGTTTCAGTGCGTTAGTGTGTGTTTCAGTGCATTAGTGTATGTTTCAGTGCATTACTGTATGTTTCAGTGCATTAGTGTGTGTTTCAGTGTGTTAGTGTGTGTTAGAATGCGTTAGTGTGTGTTTCAGTGCATTAGTGTGTGTTTTAGTGTGTTAGTGTTTGTTACAGTGCGTTAGTGTTTGTTACAGTGCGGTAGTGTGTGTTTCAGTGCGTTAGTGTGTGTTACAGTGCCTTAATTTGTGTTTCAGTGCGTTAGTGGGTGTTTCAGTGCGTTAGTGTATGTTTCAATGCGTTAGTGTGTGTTACAGTGCGTTTGTGTGTGTTACAGTGGGTTAGTGTGTGTTACAGTTGGTTAGTGTGTGTTACAGTGCGTTAGTGTGTGTTACAGTGCGTTAGTGTGTGTTTCAGTGCGTTAGTGTGTGTTTCAGTGGGTTAGTGTGTGTTACAGTGGGTTAGTGTGTGTTACAGTGCGTTAGTGTGTGTTACAGTGTGTTAGTGTGTGTTACACGTTAGTGTGTGTTTCAGTGCGTTAATGTGTGTTTCAGTGTGTTAGTGTGTGTTTCAGTGGGTTAGTGTGTGTTCCAGTGCGTTAGTGTGTGTTCCAGTGTGTTAGTGTGTGTTTCAGTGTGTTAGTGTGTGTTCCAGTGCGTTAGTGTGTGTTACAGTGTGTTAGTGTGTGTTTCAGTGCGTTAGTGTGTGTTTCAGTGCGTTAGTGTGTGTTACAGTGTGTTTGTGTGTGTTTCAGTGTGTTAGTGTGTGTTTCAGTGCGTTAGTGTGTGTTACAGTGTGTTAGTGTGTGTTTCAGTGCGTTATTGTGTGTTACAGTGTGTTAGTGTGTGTTTCTGTGTGTTAGTGTGTTACAGTGCAACAGTGTGATAGTGTTTGTTATAGTGTGTGTTAGTGTGTTTGAGCACAGAGAAACACAGAAATCGTGATTCATAAATTGTGTGGATGTGTGCGTGTGCATTAAATCTGTAAATACCCGATACCTCATTTAGTGAATGCACTGCTTCACACACACACACACACACACACACACACACACACTGATCATTTTTGTTTTCTCTTGGCAGGCAGCTTACATACCAAAGGAGGGAAAAAGCAAGAATGAAGGTGAGTGTGTAATTGAAGTGAGATGCTATGTGTGTGTGTGTGTGTGTGTGTGTGTGTGTGTGTGTGTGTTTGTGTTGAGGACACTGCCCGTAGAAAGTGTATGAGGAACTGCAGTCATATTATAATCACTCATGACCTGAGAGAGCTGTGTGTTTGTATATAGTTTACTTTTGTAGTTTCGTGCTGAATCTGTAATCCTAATGTCACTAAGAGTTAACAGAGGATTATAACCTCCGGTTTAGCATGGGCACTAAGTGTGTGTGTGCGTGCGTGTGTGTGTGTGTGTGTGTGTGTGTGTGTGTGTGTGTGTGTGTGTGTGTGTGTGAGAGAGAGAGTTGCTAACACTGTGAAATGTTCTCAGAGTATTAAGTCTCCACTTAGGGCCTAAAGTGTGTTCACTCCCTCCTGAGTGCACGAGTCAGAGGAGTGTGTACCCCTCACAGCTGATGATCATGTGATATCAATATCGCAATACAATAGTATCATGACATATTCCGAGTGTAGTGGGGTCCTGTAATGTTTTTAGAGCTCCTGTTACTTTATGACTTGGTCACGCCGTTACTGTGTTACTCACACTTCCTTACTCTTCATCTTCTCCATTACTCTGTTCATCTGTTACTTCATTACTGCATTTGTGTTTTACTCTGTTTCTCTTCTTCTCTGTTACTCAGTGACTTTGTTACTCTATTACTTTTCCACTCAACTCAATTTTATTGATGTAGTGATTTTAACAATGGACATTGTCATGAAGCAGCTTTACAGAAATCTGGATATAAAATTTAAATTTATTCCTAATGAGCAAACAGAGGAGACGGTGGTTTTATTGAGAATTTTATGAATGGTGGTAAAGTGTTCTGTACATAGTTTCTTTACAGTGTGCCTCCAGCATTAAACTCACAATATAAATTAAATTAAATTGAATTGAGTGGAAAAGTAATGGAGTAACAGTTTCTTTACTCCAGAGTATAAATGTTATCTTTAATAACATCAGTGAAGATAAATATCCTCATACACATCATCATAAACACCTCCCATTGTGTGATCTAATATTTTTACCACAAACCCAGCTGTAGATCAGAATATTTACCATATTGTTGTGATTACTTTAAAATATCCTCATTGCTCTGTGTGTGCGTGTGTGTGATGTTTATGGTGATATGATATCCTACCCTTAATAACACACACACACACACACACACAGTTGTAACTGATGCTAATCAACACAGCAATGTCAACAACCTCATGGTGACTTATTTAATAAAAACATTTATAAGCGTCCTTTAATTAAGTCATACCTATAACTCTGTGTGTGTGTGTGTGTGTGTGTGTGTGTGTGTGTGTGTGTGTGTATACAGTGGTGATGGCGTTTATGGAGGTGTACAGTAAGAGCAGGTGTAATCCGAGGGAGACGTTGGTGGATGTACATAGCGAGTATCCACACGACATCTACGTCACCTACCTGCCATCCTGCGTGGTGCTGCAGCGCTGTGGAGGCTGCTGTAATGATGAAGCACTCGAGTGTGTTCCTACAGACACACGCAACATCACACTGGAGGTGAGACACACACACATTATTACTGCTGTCGCAGCTCAGTGAGCTGAGATTAAATTAAAGACCTCAAACACTGCTGATGTTCGTGTGTGTGTGTGTGTGTGTGTGTGTGTGTGTGTGTGTGTAGTTGTACAGAGTAAAACCAGGTGTTGGAGAACACAAAACTCTGCTGAGCTTCACAGAACACACACACTGTGACTGCAAGTAAGTCGCTTTAAGACACACACTAACATACATACCTACATACACAAAAACACTAACACACACAATAAGACTAACACCCCCCCACACACACACACACACACATTCCATGTGCAATGTTTTAACTCACTGTTTTATTTTTACTTTTTTTTTCAGAGTAAAACCAGAAGTGAAAACAAAGAAAGAATAGTAAGTAGTGTGTGTGTGTGTGTGTGTGTGTGTGTAAGAGAGATCGAGAGAGATCTGATTAACGTCACTGGTTTTGATGAAGTAATTTCCTGATTATTTTATCTTCTTAATTAAATAAGAAAGAAATGAGAAGCAGTCAGCTGGATGCTAATGCTAACATCAATGCTAATGCTAACATCAATGCTCAAGCAAATTAACCAACCCTGTTACACACACACACACACACACAGACACACACTCACCAACATACACACACACTGTATTAAAAAGACAGGCATTAAAGAATAATGATGGTCATAATGCAGGCATCAGTGTGTGTGTGTGTGTGTGTGTGTGTGTGTGTGTTAGAGAGAGAGAAAGACACTTGGACCACCCTCATACACACATTGATGTACATGGTTTAATTGTATGTCTGTGTGTGTGTGTGTGTGTGTGTGTGTGAGAGACACTTCGACCACCCTCATACACACACACACACACACACACACACACACTACCTCTGCAGCTGTCTGAACTTCCCTGTTCTAATCATAGCCACAGGTGTCACACCATCAACTGCCAACCTCTGTTTATTTTTAGTGCTGGAAACTGAGTCCAGAACACACACACACACACACACACACACACACACTGATATACCTGGATTAATTGGATGTGTGTGAGGATCAGGTTATCTGTGAAGGCTAAATCAAATCCACTGCTTATGCAGCCAAATGCAGACTCGCTCCTGATCATGAGCACGTACACACACACAATCACACACACAAACACAATCTCACACACACACACACACACACACACACACTCATAGCTAAATCTCCCTTGCTGCTTATTCTGAGCACGGCTGTGTGCTGCTCGTATCGACTCGCTGCTCTCGCTGTGATTAATGTTTGTGCTTTAATGAATGTGTTAGTGCTGAAAATCCCGAAAGGTCAAAGGTCAGAGAGAGAGTGTTGTGTGTGTGTGTGTGTGTGTGTGTTTAAGCCATTGGGACAAAGCCGATAAACTGAATACGGTTCAGCGGAACACTAACTAAGCCTTAGGCCTGCATCCAAAATGGTGCCCTACCCCCTCATCCCTACCCCCTCATCCCTACTCCCTCATCCCTACCCCCTCATCCCTACTCCCTCATCTCTACTCCCTACTCCCTCATCCCTACCCCCTCATCCCTACTCCCTACACCCTCATCTCTACTCCCTACTCCCTCATCCCTACCCCCTCATCCCTACTCCCTCATCTCTACTCCCTACTCCCTCATCCCTACCCCCTCATCCCTACTCCCTACACCCTCATCTCTACTCCCTACTCCCTCATCCCTACCCCCTCATCCCTACTCCCTCATCTCTACTCCCTACTCCCTCATCCCTACCCCCTCATCCCTACTCCCTACACCCTCATCTCTACTCCCTACTCCCTCATCCCTACCCCCTCATCCATACTCCCTCATCCATACTCCCTACTCCCTCATCCCTACCCCCTCATCCCTACTCCCTACTCCCTCATCCCTACTCCCTCATCCCTACTCCCTCATCCCTACCCCCTCATCCCTACTCCCTCATCTCTACTCCCTACTCCCTCATCCCTACTCTCTCGTCCCTACTCCCTGCTCCCTCATCTCTACTCCCTACTCCCTCATCTGTACTCCCTCATCTCTACTCCCTCATCTCTACTCCCTGCTCCCTCATCCCTATTCCCTACTCCCTCATCTCTACTCCCTGCTCCCTCATCTCTACTCCCTACTCCCTCATCTCTACTCCCTGCTCCCTCATCTCTACTCCCTCATCTCTACTCCCTGCTCCCTCATCTCTACTCCTTCATCTCTACTCCCTCCTCCCTCATCTCGACTCCCTACTACCTCATCTCTACTCCCTGCTCCCTCATCTCTACTCCCTGCTTCCTCATCTCTACTCCCTCATCTCTACTCCCTACTCCCTCATCCCTACTCCCTAATCTCTACTCCCTGCTCCCTCATCTCTACTCCTTCATCTCTACTCCCTCCTCCCTCATCTCTACTTCCTGCTACCTCATCCCTGCTCTCTCGTCCCTACTCCCTCATCTCTACTCCCTCATCCCTACTCCCTCATCCCTACTCCCTCATCTCTAATCCCTACTCCCTCATCTCTACTCCCTGCTCCCTCATCTCTCCTCCCTCCTCCCTCATCTCTACTCCCCACTACCTCATCGCTGCTCCCTCATCCCTACTCCTTCATCCCTTCTCCCTCATCTCTACTCCCTCATCCTTACTCCCTGCTCCCTCATCTCTACTCCCTGCTCCCTCATCTGTACTCCCTCATCTCTACTCCCTACTCCCTCATCCCTACTCCATCATCCCTACTCTCTCGTCCCTACTCCCTGCTCCCTCATCTGTACTCCCTCATCTCTACTCCCTGCTCCCTCATCCCTATTCCCTACTCCCTCATCTCTACTCCTTGCTCCCTCATCTCTACTCCCTCATCTCTACTCCCTGCTCCCTCATCTCTACTCCCTCATCTCTACTCCCTGCTCCCTCATCTCTACTCCCTGCTCCCTCATCTCTACTCCTTCATCTCTACTCTCTCCTCCCTCATCTCGACTCCCTACTACCTCATCTCTACTCCCTGCTCCCTCATCTCTACTACTTCATCTCTACTACCTCATCTCTACTCCCTCATCCCTACTCCCTCATCTCTACTCCCTACTCCCTCATCTCTACTCCCTGCTCCCTCATCTCTACTCCCTACTACCTCATCTCTACTCCCTCATCACTAATCCCTACTCCCTCATCTCTACTCCCTGCTCCCTCATCTCTACTCCCTGCTCCCTCATCTCTACTCCCTCATCCCTACTCCATCATCCCTACTCTCTCGTCCCTGTTCACTCATCCCTACTCCCTAATCTCTACTCCCTGCTCCCTCATCTCTACTCCCTCATCCCTACTAACTCATCTCTACTCCCTCATCCCTATTCCCTGCTCCCTCATCTCTACGCCCTATTCCCTCATCTCTACTCCCTCATCCCTACTCCATCATCCCTACTCTCTCGTCCCTGCTCCCTCATCCCTACTCCCTAATCTCTACTCCCTGCTCCCTCATCTCTACTCCTTCATCTCTACTCCCTCCTCCCTCATCTCTACTTCCTGCTACCTCATCCCTGCTCTCTCGTCCCTACTCCCTCATCTCTACTCCCTCATCCCTACTCCCTCATCCATACTCCCTCATCTCTAATCCCTACTCCCTCATCTCTAATCCCTACTCCCTCATCTCTACTCCCTGCTCCCTCATCTCTACTCCCTCATCTCTACTCCCTACTCCCTCATCCCTACTCCCTAATCTCTACTCCCTGCTCCCTCATCTCTACTCCTTCATCTCTACTCCCTCCTCCCTCATCTCTACTTCCTGCTACCTCATCCCTGCTCTCTCGTCCCTACTCCCTCATCTCTACTCCCTCATCCCTACTCCCTCATCCATACTCCCTCATCTCTAATCCCTACTCCCTCATCTCTACTCCCTGCTCCCTCATCTCTACTCCCTCCTCCCTCATCTCTACTCCCTACTACCTCATCCCTGCTCCCTCATCCCTACTCCTTCATCCCTTCTCCCTCATCTCTACTCCCTGCTCCCTCATCTCTACTCCCTACTCCCTCATCTCTACTCCCTCATCCCTACTCCCTACTCCCTCATCTCTACTCCCTGCTCCCTCATCTCTACTCCCTACTCCCTCATCTCTACTCCCTGCTCCCTCATCTCTACTCCCTGCTCCCTCATCTCTACTCCCTGCTCCCTCATCTCTACTCCCTACTCCCTCATCTCTACTCCCTCGTACCTACTCCCTCATCCCTACTCTCTCGTCCCTGCTCCGTCATCCCTATTCCCTGCTCCCTCATCCCTATTCCCTGCTCCCTCATCTCTACGCACTACTCCCTCATCTCTACTCCCTCGTCCCTACTCCCTCATCCCTCATCTCTCCTCCCTGCTCCCTCATCTCTACTCCTTCATCTCTACCCACCTCCTCCCTCATCTCTACTCCCTACTACCTCATCCTGACTCCCTCATCCCTATTCCCTCATCCCTGCTCCCTCATCTCTGCTCTCTCATCACTATTCCCTGCTCCCTCATCTCTACGCCCTACTCCCTCATCTCTACTCCCTCGTCCCTACTCCCTCATCCCTACTCTCTCATCCCTACTCCCTAATCTCTACTCCCTGCTCCCTCATCTCTACTCCTTCATCTCTACTCCCTCCTCCCTCATCTCTACTCCCTGCTCCCTCATCCCTACTCTCTCATCCCTGCTCCCTCATCTCTACTCCCTCATCCTTACTCCCTCCTCCCTCATCTCTACTCCCTGCTCCCTCATCTGTACTCCCTCATCTCTACTCCCTACTCCCTCATCCCTACTCTCTCGTCCCTACTCCCTGCTCCCTCATCTCTACTCCCTACTCCCTCATCTGTACTCCCTCATCTGTACTCCCTCATCTCTACTCCCTGCTCCCTCATCTCTACTCCCTGCTCCCTTATCTCTACTCCCTCATCTCTACTCCCTGCTCCCTCATCTCTACTCCCTGCTCCCTCATCTCTACTCCTTCATCTCTACTCCCTCCTCCCTCATCTCTACTCCCTACTACCTCATCTCTACTCTCTGCTCCCTCATCTCTACTCCCTACTACCTCATCTCTACTACCTCATCTCTACTCCCTCATCTCTACTCCCTACTCCCTCATCTCTACTCCCTGCTCCCTCATCTCTACTCCCTACTACCTCATCTCTACTCCCTCATCCCTACTCCCTACTCCCTCATCTCTACTCCCTGCTCCCTCATCTCTACGCCCTACTCCCTCATCTCTACTCCCTCGTTCCTTCTCCATCATCCCTACTCTCTCGTCTCTTCTCCATCATCCCTACTCTCTACTCCCTCCTCCCTCATCTCTACTCCCTACTACCTCATCCCTGCTCCCTCATCTCTACTCCCTCATCCCTGCTCCCTCATCTCTACTCCCTCATCCTTAATCCCTGCTCCCTCATCTCTACTCCCTGCTCCCTCATCTCTACTCCCTGCTCCCTCATCTGTACTCCCTCATCTCTACTCCCTACTCCCTCATCCCTACTCTCTCGTCCCTACTCCCTGCTCCCTCATCTCTACTCCCTACTCCCTCATCTGTACTCCCTCATCTGTACTCCCTCATCTGTACTCCCTGCTCCCTCATCCCTATTCCCTACTCCCTCATCTCTACTCCCTGCTCCCTCATCTCTACTCCCTGCTCCCTTATCTCTACTCCCTCATCTCTACTCCCTGCTCCCTCATCTCTACTCCCTGCTCCCTCATCTCTACTCCTTCATCTCTACTCCCTCCTCCCTCATCTCTACTCTCTGCTCCCTCATCTCTACTCCCTGCTCCCTCATCTCTACTCCCTACTACCTCATCTCTACTCCCTCATCCCTACTCCCTACTCCCTCATCTCTACTCCCTGCTCCCTCATCTCTACGCCCTACTCCCTCATCTCTACTCCCTCGTTCCTTCTCCATCATCCCTACTCTCTCGTCTCTTCTCCATCATCCCTACTCTCTACTCCCTGCTCCCTCATCTCTACTCCCTACTACCTCATCCCTGCTCCCTCATCCCTACTCCCTCATCCCTGCTCCCTCATCTCTACTCCCTCATCCCTGCTCCCTCATCTATACTCCCTCATCCTTACTCCCTGCTCCCTCATCTCTACTCCCTGCTCCCTCATCTGTACTCCCTCATCTCTACTCCCTACTCCCTCATCCCTACTCCCTCATCCCTACTCTCTCGTCCCTACTCCCTGCTCCCTCATCTGTACTCCCTCATCTCTACTCCCTGCTCCCTCATCCCTACTCCCTACTCCCTCATCTCTACTCCCTCCTCCCTCATCTCTACTCCCTGCTCCCTCATCTCTACTCCCTGCTCCCTCATCTTTACTCCCTGCTCCCTCATCTCTACTCCTTCATCTCTACTCCCTCCTCCCTCATCTCTACTCCCTACTACCTCATCTCTACTCCCTGCTCCCTCATCTCTACTCCTTACTACCTCATCTCTACTCCCTCGTCCCTACTCCCTACTCCCTCATCTCTACTCCCTCATCTCTACTCCCTCGTCCCTACTCCATCATCCCTACTCTCTCGTCCCTGTTCCCTCATCCCTACTCCCTAATCTCTACTCCCTGCTCCCTCATCTCTACTCCTTCATCTCTACTTCCTCCTCCCTCATCTCTACTCCCTGTTCCCTCATCCCTACTCCTTCATCCCTGCTCCCTCATCTCTACTCCCTCATCCTTACTCCCTGCTCCCTCATCTCTACTCCCTGCTCCCTCATCTGTACTCCCTCATCTCTACTCCCTACTCCCTCATCCCTACTCCCTCATCCCTACTCTCTCGTCCCTACTCCCTGCTCCCTCATCTATACTCCCTCATCTCTACTCCCTGCTCCCTCATCCCTACTCCCTTATCTCTACTCCCTCCTCCCTCGTCTCTACTCCCTGCTCCCTCATCTCTACTCCCTGCTCCCTCATCTTTACTCCCTGCTCCCTCATCTCTACTCCTTCATCTCTACTCCCTCCTCCCTCATCTCTACTCCCTGCTCCCTCATCTTTACTCCCTGCTCCCTCATCTCTACTCCTTCTTCTCTACTCCCTCCTCCCTCATCTCTACTCCCTACTACCTCATCTCTACTCCCTGCTCCCTCATCTCTACTCCTTACTACCTCATCTCTACTCCCTCTTCCCTACTCCCTACTCCCTCATCTCTACTCCCTGCTCCCTCATCTCTACTCCCTCATTCCTATTCCCTGCTCCCTCATCTCTACTCCCTGGTCCCTACTCCCTCGTCCCTACTCTCTCGTTCCTGCTCCCTCACCTCATCCCTACTCCCTAATCTCTACTCCCTGCTCCCTCATCTCTACTCCCTACTCCCTCATCCCTAATCCCTACTTCTTACTCCCTCATCCCTACTCCCTCATCTCTACTCCCTACTCCTTCATCCCTAATCCCTACTCCTTACTCCCTCATCCCTACACACAGCACAGTGCATCGTGGATATTTTACACTCTCTTACATTGCATTGTGGGACATTCATGGGACAGTGAGTAGGGTGTGCCTTGCATTTGGGATGGAGCCTCTTTTTCTCTGCTTCATGATATCAACTGTGCTTGTCTCAGATCTTTGGCTTAGATCTCTCTCTCTCCCCCTCTTTCTTTCTCTCTCTCCCCTCTTTCTCTCTCTTTCTTTCTCTCCTCTCTTTCTCTCTCTCTTTTTCTCCCCCCTCTTTCTCTCTCTCCCCTCTTTCTTTCTCTCTCTCTTTCTCTCTCCCCTCTTTCTCTCTCTTTCTTTCTCTCTTCTCTTTCTCTCTCTCTTTTTCTCTCCCCTCTTTCTCTCTCTCCCCTCTTTCTTTCTCTCTCTCTTTTTCTCTCCCCTCTTTCTCTCTCCCCTCTTTCTCTCTCTTCCCTCTTTCTCTCTCTCTCCTCTTTCTTTCTCTCTCTCTTCCCTCTTTCTTTCTCTCTCTCCCCTCTTTCTTTCTCTCTCTCTCCCCTCTTTCTCTCCCCCCTCTTTCTTTCTCTCTCTCTCCCCTCTTTCTCTCCCCCCCCCGCCTGTCTTGCAGCCGCTGTGAGCCCTGCTCGCAGAGGAAGAAGCACTGGTTTGTGCAGGATCCTCTCACCTGCAGCTGTTCCTGCACACTGACTCAGTTACAGTGCAGGTCCAGACAGCTTGAGTTAAACGAGAGAGTTTGCAGGTTTGTTCATCACTTCGTCTTGTGTGTGATGTGACGTCATGTGTGTGACGTGACATTGTGTCTCTGTGTCGTTCTTGGGATTTTTCTGCATGACTCTGTCACCTGCTCGCATATTTGTACTCTAAACCCTCGTGCATGCGCGTGATTTCCACTGCACACTGCTGAAATTAACATGCAGTCACATGGCCACGCTGTGTGTGTGTGTGTGTGCGCGCGTGCCAGAGAGAGAGAGAGGTGTGTATGTGTGTGTTGTAGATATTTAAAAGGCACAGTTCAGATGAAAATGTAATATCCACGTCCTTTGTCCTTTCTAAAGAAAAAAATTTCACATTTCCGATCACGTCTCAGCTGATCGAGTCCAAAATTCACACTGTGGACAGTTTTCACTTCCTTTAATCCTCTGTGTCATTTATAACTTCTTTAATACACTTCATTACACCTTATAATAAACAATAACAGGATTCATTTCAGAGTGTTTCAACACACTGATGTGTTGAAATATGTGAAAATAAACCTCCCATATATAAAATTCAGAACGTCCTCTTACACACACACACACACACACACACACACACCGCTCCCTGTGATGTTTTTAAACATCTGGATAAAAAAGACACTTATTTATTTTCTACTCATCTGAACATGCTCCCCACTCCCTATAGAAGTGCACTACATGGGGTAAGAGATAACGGAGTCGAGACCCTATTTAGTGCCCTAAAAGGGGTACAGTGAACATGAAATTCTAACAGTCACACTGGACTGAACCGGCACTCTGATCCGACATCACAATAAGAGCACAATAAATTAATCCAGTCATGTGGGTCTTTAAAATTCCCTCCAAACCCAAACGAAATGTCTTTATAACACAACCATAAAAACATGTCCATGCTGCTTGCTTCTCACATGATTGTGATTCTGAAACTTAATTCATTAATTAATCAGTGACATCATCATCTGCTTGATTTAACCACAGATTAAACCCTAAACCCTTCATCTAGGGCACTGATTCCTAATGTAAGTGCACTACTTACCTAACCCTAAATCGTCCTATATAAGTGCACTATGTGGGATCTGAAACAGCTTTTATACTCTTTCTCACTCTTTCTTGTGCACTAAATATCCAGTAGAAGCCTGTTTGGGATACAGGTCCCTGATCCCTATCGAACTATAGTCATAAATTAGCGGCCCTACACCCTTTGTAGTGTAGAGCGAAAGGGGAAATAGCTCACTAGCACCCTGTATGGTGACACACTGTTCTCTCTTTTCCTTCACAGATGTGATAAACCAAGATGATGACGACGATGACGCTGGTCTCAGACACGCACTGAATGAAGGAATATTTATTCTCGGCACTTTTTCAACAACCTGTGGACCAGAAACACACACACACACACACACCACAAGCACAGAGAGATGATTGAAACAAAAATGGTGTGACACCACCCAGCTGTACATTTTAATAAATTAATATATGAACATATAGTTCTATACAGAGAGAGACAGAAAGCTATAAAGAAGACATGACGATGTGTAATGCTGCTATGGAGACGAGGGGATGAGTGTCCCTCCTGCACCATGGGACAGTCGGACAGAATGCTGCTGTTTCATGGATTTATATTTAAACGCAATTGTGATCATCTGAGTGGACGGGACTCTACTTGACTGAGACGCACTCTGATTGGACAACAGTATAACCTTTAAGGATACAACTCCATTACTGTGTAAATAATAAAGGGATATTCAACGTAGGTTTTTGTTAATGTGATTCCAGTTTTCACAGAGGACAGTTCATTATAAATCATTCAGTAATAATTAATAATAATTAATGAAAATAATCATCATGACTGTTATAAATAAATCTATTTTCCAAAGAGAAAAGTGAACACTGTTAGGAAGCACATTTATGGTGTGTGTAACAGCCTTATATCCCTGTTTCTAGTACACTACATCTAATTTATAAAGTTAGCTTCAGTATTCTGTGTATTTAAATTGATTTATTTATATTCAGTGTTGTGTTTTTATTGCTGTTGTGTTTTCATTGCCTTGTGGGTTTATTTCTGTCAGTGTCACCACCAATCTGCCTGATTTTATTTTATTTTCCCAGAAGAAAGAAAGACTAACATTCTGACATTCCTGAAAACTACTTTCTATCTGACAGAGAGGACAAATGAGATTTCTCAGTAAAAACGTTGATGAATCACAAGGAATGTAAAATGTGACGTGAGCTGGTTTTTGAATGTCTCGAAGAAAAAGACATTTTGCAACTTTTCCCAACAAAACCAACAAAAAACATTCTTCTATTTGTATTAAAACAGATTTTTTTCATGTCCATTCTATTTTCGTAATATATTTATTTGTGTTAAAGATTTAAATGTTAACACTTTTTTGTTTTAGCTTAACATTAAAAATGTATTTATTTTTTGAAATTATATTGTTTTTTAATAAACAAAAAAATGGATCTGTGCTGCATCCTGGTTTTCTGTATAAAATAAACTGAGCAACGTAAACGACTCACTAAACAGCAGCTACACAACTTGGGAACAGGTCACACTTTATAAACTCTCTCCTCTGGGAGAAATTCTGTTGTTTGTGAGGAGCATTTTGAGCCTGATTGCTTTGAAATGAATCTCCAGGCCGAACTCTCGGGCTACGCAGGTCGTGATCGACTCAAACCCGACTCTGTGCCAACAATATTCCAACATGATCTACGGGAAAGGGGTTCAGGCCATGCAAGCCGTTTAGCTGGGATAGTACAGACTTTCAAAACTTATATATATATATATATAAATAATAGTCACTGCCAAGAAGCGGAGCTCCTGATGAGTATAAAATGTGTTAGTAAATAATCACGTTATTTTTAAAAAGCAAATTAAAACTAAGTGCTAGATAAAAACCCATCTATCTTATGGAAATAAAGGCACAGATTTCGTTGTCCGGTGAGCTGCGCTTCACTTTGGTCTGCTGTAAACTCACACTCGGCTTCAAGCTCTCACTCACCTGTATTTAGACCATATAAACTATTGTGGCTCACTGCATGTCTATACCTGTATTCACACACGTAATAAATAAATAAATAGGCATTATAGCCGGTACGGACACACACGTATACACAAACACACACACACTGAGTTTCTATAGATAACAGGCTGCTTACTGATGTGTGAGTTCTCCACCTGGTGCTGCTCCTCTCACATCAGGCTCCCACGCTACACACAGGCTATCACATTCTGTACACAGTCCATTTCCACTGCAGGCTTGTGTGTGACGTACGTTTCCAAACCGGGTTTATCCGTGAAACAGTTCAGTGACTGTGCTTATATCACATAAAAGTTGGTGTTACAACAAACACATTCAGTGTCAGTTTCCCGCTTGGCACATTCTCCACATCAGCACCAGATCGCTGCCCAACCCTTTTTCCTGCCTTCCCGACTTTGCGCTTGTAAAGCTCCACCGATTTCATCATTACAATCATCTGCTGATTTGGTGCTGAACTCATTTCCCAGACATGGATGGTCCTTTTCCCGAGGTTCATATAGATATCTGGTTTCTCTGCTCTCCATACTGACTCGACGAGAACTCTCTTTCATCTGAATAAATCCAGACTAATGAGTAGGTTTACTTCGGCTACACTTAACTTCCGGTACCTGGCTATCAACAACTTTACATCACATCCTGGAAGCCATATTGTTTGCCCATGTGCAATAAAACTTGACATGCTTTTGGACCTTTAAGCACTTAAAGTTCTTATGATGGCGAATCAGGTGGCTGCACTTGTGTGTGTTATGATTAAAATGCTGTACTGGTACCCTTTAAAGCTGGAATTATGTTGTAATTAGAGTCCTCACTGCTTAAAGTGTGTGTGTGTGTGTGTGTGTGTGTGTGTGTGTGTGTGTGTGTGTGTGTGTAGTTAAACTTACATCACTGAACTCAGAAATACCCATGTTCATTCACAGGAAAAAAGAGAGAAGTTCTGAGTGTTGAAATTACACAGTTTTGTCTTTGGTTTGATAATTACACAGTGATTTGGACATGCAAACAGAAAACTTCTACATTTGATCATTAAATCTTAAAACAGATGAGAAACTGCTGCTGAAGCATCTGGGTCATGGCACCATGTTCCATAGTTTACATGTGTTACGGCCAGTGTGCTCTAACCATAACATAGGTGGGTGGGAAGAATCGCACACCAATCAGCTCAGGTTGAACAAAAATAGGGGCATGTTTATTAACTGAACGGATCAGACAAGGAAGTTGGGTAAACAAAGCAGAGACACGAAGTGGATGATGAACTCTAAGATGGGTGGACAGGTATTCTTCCCGGCTCCCATGCCTGACACACAGCTGCTTCCCTTAAGCAAGTCTTGTGGTGGTGTGCACTCCCCCCTCAGGAGTGGATCCACAATCCTTTTATAGACAGACAGGTCTATGTCAGGTGCATCTCATCTGTAATTAGGAAGGGTTAAAGAGGCAAGGCAACCTGTAGGGGCCACCAAAACAAAGCCACATATGCCGCTTTTCCACTACCAACGCGGCTGAGTGGGGCTGAGCCGTGCCGTGCTGAGTCGGGCTGAGTCGAGCTGAGCGGGGCTGTTGGAGTTGCATTTCGACTACAACCGTGCTGAACCATGCTGGCTGGAAGTGGGTGGACACATTGGGTGGAGTTAGCGAAAGTGGGTGGACGTCACGTGATGTCATTAGGCGGCACAAACAGTGACATCAGTGATCTTTTAAGCGGTAGTCTCACAACCCGGATAGTAAACAGTAAACATGGAGTCGTTAGTGTTGCTGGTCTTGGTGCTGTGGCTTGTTGTCACCGACAACGCCAACAGATACTGGCAAGAGCGTATAGATGAGGCGAGGTGCATAAGGCTTCAGAAATTCTCATAATTCGTAATTCTTCTTCTTCCGGGTTTACGGTGTTTACAGATCCCAGCGTGCTCGCGGGGCGTGTGTGGGCATGTGAGGACACTCCTCCTCACCAATCAGTGCACAGGGGAGTGTCTGCTCACGCCCCTAGCCCCACTCGGCTCGGTTTGGCTTGCTTCAGCCCCACTCCAAAACCGTGCGAGTTTTGGGTGCTAAGCAGGGCTGAAGCGAGCTGAGTCGTGCTGCTCTAAGGTAGTCGAAACGCGAGCCGTGTCGGTTTGAAGTGAGCTGAAAAAGGGTAGTGGAAAAGGGCCAATAATGTCTGACAGGCCACAAGAGCTGGGGGACATAACAACATGATTTAATAAATACGCAACTAAATGAAGCCCGAAGATTTTTAAAGAATTTTCTTTTTGTTTGAAGAATGAAACCGAAGATGCCATTCAAAGTTTTCATTTTAACTTTATGCAGTTTATCAAAATTTGTTTCTAAAACTCCATCACAATGAATTCCTGAGAGTATAAGTTAAAGTTTATTTAATTAAACTTGTGAAGATCCAGCTACGTAAAATTCCTCATTTCCAAAAGTCTGAATAAATGACTAATGAGACTGAATAGCAACTGCAGTTAGCTTTTTATTCTTTCTTTTGACTTTTCTTCCTTTTTTTGATGAGCTCCTTCATTTACATAAGTGCATGTGATTTGATAAACTGAAACAGAGGATCTGCTCCAGAAGCTGCACTGGGCCATGGCCAAACTGTTCACATATTTATCAGCTCTGCTATGTTTTTTTGAGTATTCAGTGAAATACTTCACTGGGTCTTCGTCCATTTTGTAGTCAGCCAGCTGACAAGTCCTGAAATTAAGAGTTTAAATAATGAAAAAATATACACACTGTGTGAAGGCTTTTTATTCTTTAGGGAATAAATAACCTCAGACTGAACTGGGAAAGTGGGAAATAAGAAAGAAGAGAAAGGAAACATCTGCAGTAATGGAGGGTAAGCTAAAACTAGTGGTAATGGATCCTCCTCAACACCTGTACAGACTTTTAGAATAACTCTCTGTTACGAGCACTATTTTGTCAGAAATTGAAATATGAAAAACAGAGAAATTCAGACATGCTGATGATGATACTATTGTCAATATCAACCCTCCCAAGTACACGTCCTGGAAGAATATCGTGAACTCGTATTTAGCAAAAGTAAGGCAAGCAGCTTACCTCCTCATCGCCCTTACAACTGCACTTTTGACCTGCTTCCAGGCACCACACCCCCACACAGCCGAGTATATCCTTTGTCCCTCAAAGAGCAATGGGTCAGGGAGGAGTATGTACAGGAAGCACTCCATTAGGGCTACATCTGCCCGTTCACCTTGCCTGTCTCGGCTGGATTCTTCTTTGTGTGGGGGAAGAAGGGGGTAGGGCTGCACCCATGCATTGATTACCAAGACCTAAACCAGATAACTGTTAAATATCTATATTCTTTGCCATTAGTCCCATCCACAGCAGCGCTGATCTGCCAGAGCATTTACCAAGCTTGACTTATGGCGTGCTTACAATCTTGTGCATATTAGAGCCGGGAATGAGTAGAAAACGCCTTTTAATCACTTAGTACTTTTAGTCTTTTATTGCCAAACCTGTGTATCCTGTATTGTTTTCTGGTTCTGACTCTGTGTTTAGTTTCCTGTTCTCGAGTTTTGGATCATGTTATTGATGTTTGTGGTTCACCTGACCATTGCCTCTCCCTGACCTTGAACTCTGATCACTGCTTTGGATTTTTATTTGTATTTTTCGCCCTGAGCTGTGTGTAGTGAAGGAAGTGAACCACACCTGTGTCCTCATCTATCTCTCCATGAGTGTGACAGATAACAACGTGAAGCTGAAGAAATTCACAGTAGATGAAAGAATTTGAGAAGTTTGAACAATGTTTGGTAAATGTGTGCTTTATGAAATAATTAGTGAGTGTGATGGAAGGGGTGTGTCACAGTGTAGCTTAGCGACTATAAACACGACTGTAAATTGACTCCAACCATTATCTGTAAGCGCTTATCCTGTTTAGGGTCGCAGGCTGGATCCTATCCCAGCTGACTACGGGCGAAAGGCGGGGTTCACCCTGGACAAGTCGCCAGGTCATCACAGGGCTGACACATAGACACAGACAACCATTCACACTCACATTCACACCTACGCTCAATTTAGAGTCACCAGTTAACCTAACCTGCATGTCTTTGGACTGTGGGGGAAACCGGAGCACCCGGAGGAAACCCACGCGGACACGGGGAGAACATGCAAACTCCACACAGAAAGGCCCTCGCCGGCCACGGGGCTCGAACCCGGACCTTCTTGCTGTGAGGCGACAGCGCTAACCACTACACCATGTAGATTGACTCATGTTTTAAATTTCTGCAGATGTTTTTAGATTTAGTTGTTCTTCTCTCTCTCTCTGTGTGTGTGTGTGTGTGTGTGTGTGTGTGTGTGTGTGTGTAAATAAAGTTTCACTGAGAATGTTAAACTCAGACGTTTGTTGATGGAGCTGTAGGACTCAGGTACACAGATACACTTTTTCCATTTGCAGATTAGGAGCGAGAGATAATGAAGTGGAAACTGCAGGCTGCAAGCGAACAGCTGTACAGTTTCCTGATAAGACTGAGAAAGAGAATCCATTACAGGAGTGCTAAGCTAACACATGTTATGAGGTTCAGTACACAGCGCTGTAATCTGCTGTAGTTTTGGAACTGAATCTTATAAACTCTCGATAGAGGATAAAGGTTAATACTGAGTGTCTTGACTATTTCACAACTGATGTGTGCGAATGAAATCACAGCGATGGACATGTTGCTCAACTTCACCCCTCTGCTGCCATGCTAACTGCTCGGCTTTCTTCTTTCATCATCTACAAATTGAGGTGTAGTTCTCCAGCTGCCCTCTGATTCTTCATACAGGACGATTTAGAATGTGATCCATCGATAGGATTTTCACCCTTCTTCTGAGGAACAGCAAAATCAGATTCAAATCAAGTCAAAAACACATCTGTCCTGTATCACAATTTCCCAATCTGGATCTAGCAGTTCCTTAAAGTATTTCCTGTTCCAGCACACTGCGTCCATCTACTCATTTAACATCTTTAATAGAGACAACATTTAAAACACCCAGCCCAGAAAACTGACCACAAACCAGCCCAGGACTGAAACGTTAGCTTTTACTCACTCATTATCTCCAATTTGAAGAGACCAATAGCACAATTCTCAAATAAAAAATTTTGTAGACAGAACAAACAACGATGACCCAAGATTAGCCCCACCCTTTGTACACAGAAAGGCAAGAAGTAGTGTGCTTATTAGAAAGGCAGCAATTATTCACACGATGTATGTGCAGTGAAATGCTCATGACTCGATTAACTGATCTGAGAGTCCTTCTCTGAGATCTACATTGAATTCTCCACTAAATTCTCCATTCATGCCACTTTTCAACCAACAGAGAATGGGTTCTTTGAACCTTGGTGCCAGCTAATGAACCAACCCAAATTTTCACCAGTTTTGAGTGGAGCCATTACTAATCGAGGATGCGTTATTAACGGAGGGTGTTGTGCAATGGAAGTAAAGGGCAGACTGCATTGATTACCTGCAAGCCTTTGTTCTGTTATTGCAGATAATTGTTATGATTTGATTTTTTTTCTGAAGATGTTTCCTTTTCCATTGGTCAAAACCAGAGGAGCCTGTTCAGTGACAGAATGCTCCTTCCCAAGTGCGGGACTAACAGACTTAAAAACTCCTTCGTCCCTCACGCCATCAGACTGTACAACTCCTCTCTGGGGGGGGGGGGGGGGGGGGGACAGGAGGACAGAGGATGGGAAGGAGCAGTAGCCTAGCCTGACAAAAAGCAATACCGGATAATATGCAATATAAATGTGCAATACCTCTCCTGCTGGACTTTTTTCTTTTTTTTTTTATTTGTATATGTAAATACTTAATTTATCTAGACGTTTTCTCTATTTTCTATTCTCTGTTTATCCTGTAATGATGCTGCTGGAATTTTAATTTCCCTGAGGGGATCTGTGGTTGGTAGAAGAGAGCAACTGGACTTGCTTGAAGATTCTTGAAAATGTTTCGCCTCTCATCCGAAAGGCTTCTTCAGCTCTGTCTGACTAATAGGGAGTATCAAGTATCAAGTATAGGGACTATGATGATCCACGAGAGGATAAATACTTGATACTCCCTATTAGTCAGACAGAGCTGAAGAAGCCTTTCGGATGAGAGGCGAAACGTTTTCAAGAATCTTCAAGCAAGTCCAGTTGCTCTCTTCTACCAACCACAGATTACTATGTACCTGGATGACTGAGATTCTTCACAGATATGTTCCCTGAGGGTAGAACATGCAAACTCCACACAGAAAGACCCTCATTGGCCACTGAGCTCAAACCCAAAACCTTCTTGCTGTGAGGCGACAGTGATAACCGCTACACCACCATGCCACCTGAGGCAGGTTTCGTGTCGGAATGTTATGGGAAATTCCCAATAAAAATAAATACCTTATTATGATAAAGGGAAGCTCAAATGTGGACTTCTCACAGTAATAAACAAACCAGGGACTAGATCTAACATATTTATGGTGTTTAGCCGAGTCTACATTATCAGTACAGAGCAAACATGCTGCTAATCTCACCAAGCATTGGGTCTAATAAAATATATCACGTCCAAAGCCCACATCCAGGTCTACAGTTTAACGCTGCACAGAACTTTCACACTAACCTGATATTAAATGTTCTCCACACACACAGGGGAATGTTTTCATCATCCAGTCTTCCTGTTTAACTGCAGCTCACCATTTTTCTCGTCTTTCTGGGTTCACAGGGAAGCAGTGAAAAGTTAAACCAGGTTTATCTCCACGTCTGTTATTCCATCCAAAAGCACTACAGGTCTCTGGCATTGTTCTTTTAGATAGAACGTCTACAAGTTTATCTGTAGATGTACTGAATTGGGCTTACAATCACTCATGCACACTCGTGCCGGTCGTTGTCAAACACAAAGCTCGCCAGGCAACATGGCCACGTAAACAAACCCACAGTTACGATGACGTCATGTGAAAGACCCCGACACTCAGGCTCAGAATTCAACACTGGCTTTCATATTTATCAAGTTTTTTACACACCACTGATTCCAAACATATTCATATATTTGCTGCTGCACCTCCTGCATGAATATTTCAGGTTACGGGGGTGTTTATAGTGAGGGTTGGGGTTTTGTGGAATATTGGGTTAGTTGAATGTGAAAGCAGCAGTTCTGCAAGCTCTCAACTATTTCATTTGTCTTTAGCCTCTTCCTTTGGTGTGTGTGTGTTAAAGATTAAAACATAGTGGCTGACTCCCCTTATGTAAACCCATTGTGTTGTAACCTTCAGACCCACACTGAGGCTTTAACTGAGCCAAATTACACACTTCAAACATGCCTCGCAATCACAGCAACATTTAACACACTTACAGAGAGAGAGAGAGAGAGAGAGAGAGAGAGATGCATGGACAGTTTGTCAGTGAAGCTGTTTTTATTTTTTTTAAAAACCCAACAACATGCAAACAAATTGACATCCGGCTTCAATGTTCTCTCCGTACCATGCCCACAAAATACACACACACACACACACACACACACACACACACACTACTAACTACAGCTTTAATCTGATTAACCAGACTGAGAGCAAAAGAATTCAGTCCGAGGTTCAGATTTCCTTCAGACAGACCAGGTACAGCCAAGGTTCGTGTGTGTGTGTGTGTGTGTGTGTGTGTGTGTGTGTGTGTGTGTGTGTGTGTGTTTTGGTTACAGTGTGGAATAAACCAGATGATTGTGGCTGCTGCTCCTCTGGGTGAACAAAGTGCTACTGAAACACGTCCTACATCATTTTAATGCTCTCTCTGCACTTCCTACTCCCTCTGATACAGCACCGAAAAGCAGAATATAGGTCACACACACACACACACACACACACACACACACACACACACACACACACACACACACACACACACACAGAGTCAGTGGAGTCAGTAGGGAATGCTGCTCTATGTGGAGAGGTGATAGAGAGAACAGGTGAGCTCATGACGCATTTTTCCACTGCCATCACCTGATATGAGACACAGCCCTACTTCTTTTAAAGCCACACACACACACACACACACACACACACTATAGCATAAAAAGGAATGATGACAGGAGATATCCAAACAGGAAATGTGAAATATTGAAGAAGAGTGAAATATTTTCCCGTCTTTCTTCACTCTGTAAATGATGCCGTTGTGTAAATCTCCTGATGCAGTGTGCGCTTGTGTCATCACCGGAGTGAAAAGTCGAGCCGTGGTTTCTGTGATTTTTAGCAGCTTGACACCAGGTGAACTGTCAGTGTCAGATCACTCAGGATTGATCGCTATATTAAACATGATTTTAACACCACAGACCTTTATTGTCTTTACTTTTAGATTCTGTAAGAACGTTAACATCCTGTTCCTGCCATCTGGATTAAAATGTTCATTAAAACTCCTGCCGTTTGTAAAAGTAGAAAAGTTACAGAATAAATCCAGACTCCTGTGTCCGAGTTATTTATTTACATTGTTCAGGTTTCTGCACAGAAACTCTCGAGACACTGAGTTCCCCACCATTACTGTGAACAGAAGATAATAAACGGTGTGAGGGGTTTTGGGGAATTTGGGGAATTTCGAATTAAATATAAAATGACAGGTTATGAAATTGAACACTGTGGTGTGTCTCAGTGGGACATATTGGGAATTTTACAATGTGGTGAACCACAAGGTTGTGTTTTAGGCCCAGCTTCATTGTCTGTATATTTGGTTCTATTCTTCAGAAACTTGAACGTTTCCTGTCATTGTTGTATGATGAGTTTGTGTCGATGATGAAAATGAAAGAAGCAGCAAGAAAATAAAACACAAATCTATTGTTATAGTAAAAACATGTCAGTTCTCCAAAACTCACTCACTCACTCACTCACTCACTCACTATCTATCTACAGTGGCATGCAAAAGTTTGGGCACCCTTATTGAAAATGTCTGTTACTGTGAATAGTTAAGTGAGCAGAAGACGAACTGATCACCAAAAGGCATAAAGGTAAAGACAACACATTTCTTTTCAGCATTTTCTGCAGGATTTGTGTATTATTTTTGTTTTGTACAATTGGAGAGTGAAAAAAGAAAAGGAACACCATGCAAAAGTTTGGGCACCCCAATACATTTGAGTTCTCAGGTAACTTTTTCCAAGGTTCCAGACCTTAATTAGCTTATTGAGCTGTGGCTTGTTCAAATTCTTCATTAGGAAAGGTCAGATGATGCAGATTTCAAAGCTGTATAAATTCTCTGACTCCTCAAACTTGTCCCTAAAATCAACAGCCATGGGCTCCTCTAAGCAACTCCCTCGCATTCTGAATAATAAAATAATTGATGCTCACAAAGCAGGAGAAGGCTACAAGAACGTAGCAAAGTGTTTTCAGGTAGCCGTTTCCTCAGATCGTAATGTTATTAAGAAATGGCAGTTAACAGAAACAGTGGAGATCAAGGTGAGGTCTGGAAGATGAAGAAAACTTTCTGAAAGAACGGCTTATTGGATTGCTAGAAAGGCAAATAAAACCCCTGTTTGACTGCAAAAGACCTTCAGAAAGATTTAGCAGACCCTGGAGTGGTGGTGCACTGTTCTACTATGCAGCGACACCTGAACAAATATGACCTACATGGGAGAGTCATCAGAAGAAAACCATTCCTGCGTCTGAGCCACAAAATTCAGCGTCTGAAGTTTGCAAATGAACATCTAAGCAAGCCTGATGCATTCTGGAAACAAGTCCTGTGGACTGATGAAATTAAAATAGAACTTTTTGGCCACAATGTGCAAAGGTATGTTTGGAGAAAAAAGGGTGCCAAATTCCAGGAAAAGAACACCTCTCCGACTCTGAAGCATGGGTGTGGATCCATCATGCTTTGGGGTTGTGTTGCAGCACAGGGCACATTTCATTGGTCGAGGGAAGCATGGATTCGATTAAATATCAGCAAACTCTGGAAGCAAAACATCACACCATCTGTAAAAAAGTTGAAGTTAAAAATAGGATGGGTCCTACAATAAGACGATGATCCAAAACACACCTCAAAATCTACAATGGAATACCTCAAGAGGCCCAAGCTGAAGGTTTTGCCCGGGCCCTCACAGTCCCCTGACCTAAACATCATTGAAAATCTGTGGATAGATCTCAAAAGAGCAGTGCATGCAAGACAGCCCAAGAAACTTGTAGAACTGGAAGCCTTTTGCAAGGACAAGTGTGTGAAAATCCCCCAGGTAAGAACTGAAAGATTATTAGCTGGCTACAAAAAGTGTTTACAAGCGGTGATACTTGCCAAAGGGGGTGTTACTAGGTACTAACCATGCAGGGTGCCCAAACTTTTGCTTCGGGCCCTTTTCCTTTTTTGTAATTTTGAAAATGTAAAAGATGAAAATAAAAACATTTGTTTTTGCTTAAAATATAAAGGGAATGAGTCATTTTTAACTTTATGCCTTTTGGAGATCATTTCATCTTCAACTTGTTTAACTGTTCACAGTAACAGCAATTTTGACCAGGGGTACCCAAACTTTTGCATACCACTGTATGTGTGTGATTATCTACACTATGGTGTAAAAAAAATTTGTGTAAAAATCTAAAAAAAAAAAATTGTGTAAAAATCTAAAAAAAAAATATGTTTATGAGTGTCTAATAAAGATCTAATGAAGATTTTAATTCTATTTCTATTTAATTATATTTAATTTCTATTTCTATTTTAACTTTTTTTTAGCATTTGTTAGTTTTCATTAGTTGTATAGGTATTAGTTGTATTTTAGTTATTTTTGGTGTATTTCATTATTTCAGTTGTATTTAGCTGATTAAATATTTAGTTATAGTCTATTAGTATTTAAGTTAGATGTAATATATATTAAATTAAGTTGCAAATAATAATATAATACAATTAATTTCAGAATTCAGAATAAATTGTTAATCACTTTTCTATTCAGTCAGTTTACAGGCGTGACCCTGTGAAGTGAAACTGATGTTTGTATTTGATATGAATGGATATGGGATTAAAGTTATAACTGCTGACTCCACCCCTTCCTGTAACCACACCCCTCATTCTAACCTGAACCATTCATAACTTTACACACCCTTCTTTCTTAACCGCCGGCAGTGTGTGATGATTTTAAATGATGATCCTGTTTGACAAGCTGCTAAATTACATCACACACACAATATTATATATATACACACACACACAGTTAGGTCCATATATATTTGGACACGGACACAAATTTTGTTTTTTTACCTGTTTACTGAAACATATTCAAGTTATAGTTATATAACGGACATGGACATAAAGTCCAGACTTTCAGCTTTCATTTGAGGGGATCCACATTAAAACTGGATGAAGGGTTTAGGAGTTTCAGCTCCTTAACATGTGCCACCCTGTTTTTAAAGGGACCAAAAGTAATTGGACAATTGACTCAAAGGCTATTTCATGGGCAGGTGTGGGCAATTCCTTCGTTATGTCATTCTCAATTAAGCAGATAAAAGGCCTGGAGTTGATTTGAGGTGTGGTGCTTGCATTTGGAAGATTTTGCTGTGAAGAAAACATGCGGTCAAAGGAGCTCTCCATGCAGGTGAAACAAGCCATCCTTAAGCTGCGAAAACAGAAAAAAAAACATCCCAGAAATTGCTACAGTATTAGGAGTGGCAAAATCTACAGTTTGGTACATCCTGAGAAAGAAAGAAAGCACTGGTGACCTCATCAATGCAAAAAGACCTGGACACTCACAGAAGGCAACAGTGGTGGATGATCACAGAATAATTGCCATGGTGAAGAGAAACCCCTTCACAACAGCCAACCAAGTGAACAACACTCTCCAGGAAGTAGTCGTATCAATATCCAAATCTACCATAAAGAGAAGACTGCATGAAAGTAAATACAGAGGGTTCACTGCACGGTGCAAGCCACTCATAAGCCTCAAGAATAAAAAGGCTAGATTGGACTTTGCTAAAAAACATCTAAAAAAGCCAGCACAGTTCTGGAAGAACATTCTTTGGACAGATGAAACCAAGATCAACCTCTACCAGAATGATGGAAAGAAAAAAGTATGGCGAAGGTGTGGTACAGCTCATGATCCAAAGCATACCACATCATCTGTAAAACACGGCGGAGGCAGTGTGATGGCTTGGGCATGCATGGCTGCCAGTGGCACTGGGTCACTAGTGTTTATTGATGATGTGACACAGGACAGAAGCAGCCGGATGAATTCTGAGGTATTCAGAGACATACTGTGTGCTCAAATCCAGCCAAACTGATTGGTCGGCGTTTCATAATACAGATGGACAATGACCCAAAACATAAAGCCAAAGCAACCCAGGAGTTTATTAAAGCAAAGAAGTGGAATATTCTTGAATGGCCAAGTCAGTCACCTGATCTCAACCCAATTGAGCAGCATTTCACTTGTTAAAGACTAAACTTCAGACAGAAAGGCCCACAAACAAACAGCAACTGAAAACCGCTGCAGTAAAGGCCTGGCAGAGCATTAAAAAGGAGGAAACACAGCATCTGGTGATGTCCATGAGTTCAAGACTTCAGGCAATCATTGCCAACAAAGGGTTTTCAACCAAGTATTAGAAATGAACATTTTATTTACAATTATTTAATTTGTCCAATTACTTTTGAGCCCCTGAAATGGAGGGATTGTGTTTAAAAAATGCTTTAGTTCCTCACATTTTTATGCAATCATTTTATTCAACCCACTGAATTAAAGCTGAAAGTCTGAACTTCAACTGCATCTGAATTGTTTTGTTCAAAATTCATTGTGGTAATGTACAGAACCAAAATTAGAAAAATGTTGTCTCTGTCCAAATATTTATGGACCTAACTGTGTGTGTATATATATATATATATATATATATATATATATATATATATATATATATATGTGTGTGTGTGTGTGTGTGTGTGTTATTGTACCTGTATTTCAGTGGTGCATGATTCTTCAGGAAAGTTGCTGAGTGCTTGAAGAGATTACTCAAATTTATTTGGAGCTAGCTCTCATGTGCATGTATGCACACACACACGCACGCACACGCACGCACACACACACACACACACACACACGCACATACACACAGTGTGATGTGTTATAGGTCAGCAGGTTCACCTTAAATCTTTTGGAAGTCTTTGTTTTCATCTCGTCTCCCCTTCCGTCTGTGTCTCAGTGTGAATTTGAGACGCAGCCCCCTTGCTGACTCATGATGAATTATGAAGCCTTTGGCATCTTCATCTTTTTTCCCAGCATGCCCTGGGACAGCAGGAGAACAGAGTCTTTAATGCTGTTCAGCTTTCCCCCATTCATCTCTCCTTACCTTTCTCCATTCCCACGGGTCAGTGCTGGATGCCTGGGGCTGTACAACACACACACACACACACACACAAATATATACATGTGCACACACACACACAAACACACATACACACACAGTAGTAGTCGTCGGCAGCCGTCGATCTCAGGGGATCATGGATATGCGCCAGTGGATGTTTCCGAGCAGTGTCTGCTGTGGCTATAAAGTCCAATGCGAGAGTGGCAGACCCTGCCGCATCTCACACAGCAAAAGGTGGGGGCAGAACTGGCGTTTTGGGAGCGGGACTTTCTGTGAGACCTCTTGTCATCTGCTTGGCACGTCAGTGTGGTCTCATGGTTGACAAGGCCCTTGCCCTTGCTGTTTCCAGGTGCTTCTGTCTGAGGCAAGCAGCTGCCAGGTACTGGTGTTGATGGCAGTAGCCTTGAGGTCACACTCACAGATGTCCTTGTAGCACAGCTGGGGCTGTCCTTTTGGCCTTTTTCCAGACGTCAGCTCACCAAACAGGAGGTCTTTGGGGATCCAGCCAGCTTCTATGTAAAAGACATGACCCAACCAGTGCAGGTGCCTCTGTTTGAGAAGGGCGAACATGGAGGTGGTGTGTGTCCTCTCCAGCACTGCATTGTTGGTGACCCTGTCTTTCCAGGTGATGCCCAGGATATGTCTCAAACAGCCCATATGGAAAGAGTTCTGCCTCTGTTCTTGCTTTGAATGCAGGGTCCATGTCTCACTGCCATAGAGGAGGGTACTCAGAACACAAGCTGAGTAAACCTGGATTTTGGTGTGCTCTGTGAATCAGCCGTTTGACCAGCCTCTCTTTTTTAGTTGAGAAAAGGTCGTGGCCGCTTTTCCAATATGTCTGTTGATCTTATTCTCAAGTGACAGGCTGTCCGAAATTGCTGACCCCAAGTACAACTCATGGACGACTTCCAGTTTGTAGTCAGCAATGCTAATGGATGGTGGCTATTCAATGTCTTGACACATCACCTGGGACTTCTTCAGGCTGACTGTGAGGCCAAATTCTCTGCAGGCATCAGTGAAGAGGGAGAACAGACATTGTAGCTCCTGCTGGGAATGAGTGGCAACAGCTGCATCATCAGCAAACAGAAAGTCTCTGAGACATCTAGTCCACACTTTGGTCTTCACTCTGAGCCTGGAGAGGTTGAAGAGGTTTCCATCAGATCCTGTGCAGAGATAGATGCCTTCTGTAGCTGTTCCTAAAGCATGCTTCAGCAGGACTAAAAAGAAAATGCCAAACAGCATTGGCGCAAGCACACAATCCTGCTTCACTCCACTGCGGATGTCAAACGGCTCAGATGTGGAGCTATCATAGATGATGGTCTCCTTCGTGTCCTCGTGGAAAGACTTGACAACACTGAGCAGGGTTGGAGGGCAGCCGATCTTGGCCAGGATGATGAACAGGCCTTTTCTGCTCACAAGGTCACATGCCTTGATCAGGTCGATGAAGGCCAGATACAGAGGTTTGTTCTGTTCTCTGCACTTTTCTTGTAGTTGCCTGATGGAGAAGACCATGTCAATGGTGGATCGCTCAGCTCTGAACCTGCACTGAGATTTGGGGTAGACTCTGTCGGCAAGGACCTGCAGCCTCTTCAAAACAACTCTAGCAAAGAGCTTCCCAACAATGCTGATAAGCGAAATTCTACGATAGTTGTTACAATTGCTCCTGTCTCCCTTGTTCTTGTATAGAGTGACTATATTTGAATTCCAACTCCACAGAGTGTGCTTCGAACCAGTCAGCAGACTTGGTAGTCTTCTTCCCAAATGTCTACATCACAATGTTGTAAATGGTGTCCCGCAATTACTCTCATCTCTTGCTGATGTCTGTGTCAGGGGACCAGGCAATGCTTCCTCAAAGGCATGAATAAATTCTTCCACTTTTGTGAGGTCACGAGTCTTGGTGGTGTTGATGTGTGGCCTACCCTCCTTCTTGGAGTGGTGAAGTCTCCGTGGCTGTAGTTTCACCTTGCTGCACACAAGGGAGTGATTGGTGTTGCAGTCAGTGCTCTGGTAGATGCAGGTCAGCTTAACGTTTCGTAGGCTGACACATCTTGTCAGGACGAGGTCAAGCTGGTGCCAGTGTCTGGACCTTGGGTGCCTCCATGATACTTTGTGCTGGGGCTTGGTGTTGAAAAAGGTATTGGTGATGCAGAGGTTGTGTTGGCAGCAAAGTTCAAGGAGTCACTGCCTGTTTTCGTTCATCTTTCCTATATCAAACTGTCCCAGACAGGAAGGCCAGCTGTAGTGATCACTGCCAACTCTGGCGTTGAAATTCCCAAGGACAAACAGTGGCTCATTGGAAGGGATGTCATTGATGGCTTTGCTGAGTTCGTCGTAGAACTTGTCCTTTGCTTCATGAGTGGAGGCTAGAGTTGGCGCATAGGCACTGACAAGGCTAACCAGACCCACTGATGTTTGAAGTTGGATCTTAAGCAATCTTTCTGTTCCCTCTGTTGGTGGGATGACTGACCCAACAAGGCTGTTTCTGATGGCAAAGCCTACGCCATGTTTTCTAGTCTTATCTGGTGTTTTTCCCTGCCAGAAGAAGGTGAAGTCCTTTTCTCTGAAGCTCCCAGATGAAGAAAGTCTTGTTTCCTGCAGGGCAATGATATCCATCCACAGTCTGTGCAGTTCATTATTGATCACTGCAGTCTTGCAAGCATCACTGACTTCTTACAGGTCATCTATGAGTCCAGGAGTCATGGTCCTCACATTCCAGGTGCCCGGCCTAAGGGCTGGATGTTTTTTCTTCTTTTTTGATTTGCCTGGTGTAAGGTTGTCGATCCACCTGTCAGGTTTTTCCCTGAGCCCCACACACCCAGTGGGGCAAATGGACTGTGACAAGGCAGCACCTAACTGACTGGGGACGGCCCAGCTTGAAGCAGGTGGTAGCTGCCCAGTGAGATCCTAGAATCCCTCCCACTGTCAAGAGCAACCCCTGGCACCTCACTCTATGCCAATTGAGTGCATAAGCTTATCACCGGGAAACTGCTGCTCCCCATGTTGTGTCAATGTTGCAAAGCAATGCTGGAGTGTCCTCTTCAGGGTGCAAGCCTGGGCAGTGAAGTATGGAGAACAAGCTGTTGACCATTCAGCAGGTCCCCCCTCTCCACTCCATCAATGTGATCCAGGGGAGGGGCAATTGCCGATACATCCTGGCATCAGTGTTGTCGCAGGAGTTGCCAGGACGAGGTTGTGAACAACATCAAACTGCCTTAGGGACTCCAACCCCAGATTTTTCCTCCGGGTTTACTCCTGAAGCCTTTCCCATGAGTGGGCATTGCCATAAGGCAGTGGAGGTTTGAGATCAGAGTTTTCCTTCTCCTAGATGAGCTACCACCTGAGGTTGACGAGCCCCATCTACCGAAAGCAACTGGTTTTAAGGCGCCAGAGACCTGACTTCACCCCTTCTCCTGTCAGTAAAAGCAGGTTCTACCGGGCTTAGAAGCTAAGCTACACAAGCAGGCCAGGAGTTGGACAGGAATTGGATTTCAGTTGTCAGAGGCTATTTGAGATGCACGCCATATAGAAGCATTCTATAGATAAAGGAGCTTGTCCCCACTACCACCCCCGGCTGTGACAACCTTAGAACCTCCACACACACAAACACACACACACACACACACACACATATATATATACACACACAAACATACACAAACATACACGCACACACACAAACATACACAAACATACACACACACACACACACATACATAAACACACACACTTGCTGCATATACTTTATTTACACTCACCACACTAGATCTCATGTGTCACAATAATGATGCGTGAAAATATGGTGTGTAAGCCGTACTCAGCTGGGCCACGCCCTAAATGACACAGTAAGTAAAATTCTTCTGATGTAACGGTGATGCAACTGATATTATATCCATTATTACATCACTGTGGTGACTGTTTACTATGTGCAAAAGCATTTTGTGATGTTATCAGGTGAAGGATGTTTTGTTCAATGGCTAGTTTTAATGAATCACAACAGAAATGTAGAACAAAGTTCTGCTAAAGATTTTGTCTCTAAATAATAAATAAGTCTTTCTGATTATATTTTTGCAAATCCATTTAGGCTTAAAATCTTCCTCAGATTGATTCCAAAGTAGTCAGACACCCAGACACACACCTGATCCGACTAATCTCACGTCTTCTACACATACTGAACCTGTGGATCATGAGCTGAGGACCGAGCTGAGTTACAGCTCAGAAATGTCATATACTCTATTCTACTCTATTTCAGCATGTTGTTATGTTCTGTAGTACAGATGTGTGTGTGTGTGTGTGTGTGTGTGTGTGTGTGTGTGTGTGTGAAGAAATAAAGTAGCTGAAAAACAGAACTTGAAAAGTAAAGTGACCCAAAGCAACAGTTAAAGTAACTTCAGTCCCCTAAAGCCCTGAAGTGTCACATAAACACTGTGAGAAGAAAGGGAACTAATTTGGACATTTCCTTGCTGCTGGAGTGGTACTCTTACCTTTTGGACTTTTAATGTGTCTCTTTCACCTGGACATGTGGATGTAGTTGTAGGTCCTGTTCTGTCTCCAGCGATCTGATCATTTGTGTGTAGTTGAGACACACAGCTGTTCACACCTGGCATTATGAAAGCGTCGACTGTGACCATCTGCATTCAGGTGTCTTACATCATTTCCACTGGAGAAATGCTTTCATACACCTTGTATTTCTGCTGTTTTAGACAAAGCACCCAGCAGAATGCTGTGTGTGTGTGTGTGTGTGTGTGTGTGTGCAGTAGGAGTGAACAAGGACATGGAGTAACTTTTGAAAGATTAAAGCAGCACCAGGTAGGAATTTTACCTTAAAATATCAGCTTCAAAATCATTTTGATGGCACACTGGCTTGTAATGGGGAGAATGGCTTGTCTTTCATTCTGAGTCGGTCCCCGGTTCACCTGTTAGAGACCGGTGTAACTCTGCTGTGGCGTCACTGAGACCTCTCACGAGACCCGTGTAACTCTACAGCACTCTGGCTAGCTTCCAAACTCAGCCAGCAACACTACCCAGAAAGATACCCTAAATCAGTATTCTCAGTACAGACATCATGGCAGTCAAGCTGAAGAGAGGATGCTGTCAGAAGAAGCCAAGAAGAGAAAAAGAGAGAGAGACTGAGGAAGAGACTGGACGAGAGTAAATCTCAGACTGGACTTTACTCATTGGTGAGAGATAAAAGTCTGTGAGACAAACACCGAGCTGGGCTTCTGTCTGTTCAACTAGTCAGTAATATTACGCTCGCTGCCATGCAATGTGTCGTGTTGTTGCACTTTCTTCACGTTTGGTTTTTAGCAAAGATGTTGACACGCTAACTTTTGAGCATAAGCCAGGTCAGTTTATTTTGACAGAGGCTTAGCTGCTAGCTACATCTTAAGGTGATGTTAGAAAACCTGCTTGATAAGACTCAGATGTTGGTGCTGGTAATCAGTGCTCTTGTGTTAGTTGCTGTTTAACTTTGTTGGTGAGTTTGCATCACTTTGTGTCAGGGGCATTCGAGCTTTGGAAGGTTAATTTAGTTGACTCGCTGTTCTTTGTCTGTTAGATTCCCCAGCATAAGATATGTTGGTGTTAGTATAGTTCTAGTTATTTTAGCTTAGCATGCTACTATTCCAAGTTGTGTGCAAACTTTGCAAAAAAAAAAAAGTCTGAGCTGCATGTTTACTTCAAGACATAAGTAGTGATCTGTTTCACAGCTAACAGGAAAACAATGACAATCTGACAGCGGAGTCACATCCCTGCCAATGTTATTGATGAAAGACGTCAGTAGGCTGGAACCTTATTAGTATTTGTAGTTTTTCTGGATGACAAATGTCATCTAACATCAGTCCTGTTTCAGGCGAGCATGCAAATCAATAAATTCATCTCATGCCAAAATGTTTGTTCAGTCTTTGTCAATCTCACTTCAGATAAGTTTTGAAAGCTTGTAACTTTGTGAACCTTTCTCAGCAAGATTGTAATAAATGACACTGTTCAATCTATAATATGTGTAATATGTGTCTATATCATGTTGATTAACACAAATTTCACATTCAAACATTTAGCAAACAATGTCAATGGCCTGAAAATGCAAACATGGGATTTCAGAAAATCTAAAACTTGGTTATTTTTTGTTATATTAGTGATCATTTCCGATGTCACAATAAATAAAACAATGTGTAATATTTGTGTAAAATCCTGTAATATTACTCTTCCTTGTTGGTCAATGTGGTTCTGTGGCTCCTGTTGGTGTTACAGTTCAACTTGCTTCACTTTGTAAACAAGCATGTGCACAGCTGTTCATGAGTGGAGCTCAAAGTGAATTACACTCCACAACTGTAGGGGGAGTTGGAGAGCAAAAAAATGCCCATTCTCACATAAGGGGCTTTATATATACACAACTGCCTTTTAGAGTAAAGATGTAAAGATTAAATAGAGCCATAAAAAGCACACCGTAAAGGTCCTAAAGGCGTAGTACGCCAGCTGGTTTCATCTCAGTGAGAAGGAAAAGTCCAGTTTCACTGCCAGGTTTTGGAGAATTTACATCACAGTGTCTCTGATAGAGGTGTGTGTATGGTGTGAAGGTGTTTAATAATTCCAGCTGAGAGCTGTTGAATCGTGAGTGAGTGTGTATCCTCCTCCTAATGTCAGCCATTATTTGTAAATTCTTGAATTTTTATAATTTATTGAAATATCTCTATTAATTAAATTATATTTCTAAATAAATAACGAGCATTCTGTTTACTTCTTACAGGTGAGTTCAGTGTTTTTACTCATGTCCGTTTTTCATAAAGGGAAATACCATAAATATAATAATTAAAAAAAACCTTTGAACTGTGAAACTAACACATAAACTCTATCACTTTGAATTCATTTTTAGCTTTTAGCATGAATGATTTAATTAGCTGTTAAATGAATAGAGAACATAAGTGATAAATGTATTTTTTAACTTATTATGCTGTGTTTAAACATCATGTAGGCTGAACACACATGCACGCACACACACACACACACACACACAGGATACAGCAAGGCATCTTGTCTGTCTCCTCACTTCTGCTTGTCTGGTGTCTGATGTTAGGAATCTGATGCAATGTTTGGCAGAGTTGAGTTCAGCTGCAGCTGATTGGTCAGCGATGGTTCAGACCTCCTTCCTAACACCGCTGGGTTTCACTGTCTGTTTTAAATCCTACCTTTGTGGCAGGATCAGATGGTAGAGCAGATCTGCTTTTGAAACCACTCAGCCCTTTTTAGTTATACTTTGAGTATATAAAGACTTTTAAAGGTCATTATCCATGATGGGAATGGGAATGACGGGAATGGGATCTTCACAAACTTTTAGACGTCTGAAACTTTTCACTAAACCTTTTCAAGCTGATTATTTTCACAACTGTTTGCTGTGAAATATATTTTAAAATATCTGTCACTATTTTATCATGATGTGTATATCAGGGTTCCATTTTATGTCATATTTCAGTTTTACATATTTTTAACTTTCTGTTTCACGAAACACAACATTTTCCACAGTTACATTTTTATGTTTGTTGTTATTAGAGTTTCAGTGACTGTAATAATAAAGAATATATTTATGTATATTATATAATTAAGGGCCTTTATCTGTACATTTTACCAAATCTACTCACTGATATTTGTTTTATTTTTAGCATTTTAATGCAAAATTATTTAAGGATCAATAAAACTATGAACCAGAACTATGATTCAGAAATATATCCCTAATTTCCATTTTCTTTCTTTCTTTCTTTCTTTCTTTCTTTCTTTCTTTATTTATTTATTTATTTGGAGGTGGAGCTTCCTGTTTGAGAGCCTTGTCTGTGTGAGGTATATAATGGAGTAAAACTTCTCCTAAACTCAGGTGATACTGTGGCGAGTCTCGGCATGTCGGGATCATTGTCCAGGAAACACTTGTGGGGATTTCCACACAGAGAAAAGTGAAGGATATAAATAATCATACACTAAAATGCAGCACGCCTCCCGATTCAGTGAAACTCCAGGTTTGATTGAGAATGTGCTCAGAGTTTCATTACTGTAGAAGCTTGGCTCTGACCCAAACATGAGAACTCAAGTCTAGTTAATATTCTTCCTGAAAAGGCAGAACATCTCTTTGAACCTTTCTGTCCTTGCTGGTTCCTTTAATTTATTTATAAACACGTCTGTCTCATTGTCCAGTCTGTTTATGGAGACCTGCTTTAAGTCCCTCACTTCAGAGCACCTCAGTGGAATGCACACAACAATCATCCACACGACATATTACAGGAAATTACTGTAAAAACATTATCAAATTATGTTACATATCAAACATATAAAGAGAAATTTTATATCCTGTTCCCCTCAAACTGTCTGTGTGTCATACATTTGAGGAAATCACAAAAAAAAGTCCAAGAAAGTGACAGGTTCCATGGCTGCTCCAGTCTCCTTCAGTTCACTTGACTTTGGCTCTGAGTAGAACGGCAGCCATTTTGATTGTCCTGAATGCTATAACACACAGGTGCCATGCGCATAACACCCATAATGCCCTGGTGCTGTAACACTCAGTAACTTCATCATGGCCTTAATTACACTTTCACTTATTTCTTATACAGTGGTGCTTGAAAGTTTGTGAACCCTTTAGAATTTTCTATATTTCTGCATAAATATGACCTAAAACATCATCAGATTTTCACACAAGTCCTAAAAGTAGATAAAGAGAACCCAGTTAAACAAATGAGACAAAAATATTATACTTGGTCATTTATTTATTGAGGAAAATGATCCAATATTACATATCTGTGAGAGGCAAAAGTATGTGAACCTCTAGGATTATCAGTTAATTTGAAGGTGAAATTAGAGTCAGGTGTTTTCAATCAATGGGATGACAATCAGGTGTGAGTGGTCACCCTGTTTTATTTAAAGAACAGGGATCTATCAAAGTCTGATCTTCACTACACATGTTTGTGGAAGTGTATCATGGCACGAACAAAGGAGATTTCTGAGGACCTCAGAAAAAGTGTTGTTGATGCTCATCAGTCTGGAAAAGGTTACAAAACCATCTCTAAAGAGTTTGGACTCCACCAATCCACAGTCAGACAGATTGTGTACAAATGGAGGAAATTCAAGACCATTGTTACCCTCCCCAGGAGTGGTCGACCAACAAAGATCACTCCAAGAGCAAGGCATGTAATAGTCGCCGAGGTCACAAAGGACCCCAGGGTAACTTCTAAGCAACTGAAGGCCTCTCTCAAATTGGTTAATGTTGATGTTCATGAGTCCACCATCAGGAGAACACTGAACAACAATGGTGTGCATGGCAGGGTTGCAAGGAGAAAGCCACTGCTCTCCAAAAAGAACATTGTTGCTCATCTGCAGTTTGCTAAAGAGCACGTGGACAAGCCAGAAGGCTATTGGAAAAATATTTTGTGGACAGATGAGACCAAAATAGAACTTTTTGGTTTAAATGAGAAGCGTTATGTTTGGAGAAAGGAAAACACTGCATTCCAGCATAAGGACCTTATCCCATCTGTGAAACATGGTGGTGGTAGTATCATGGTTTGGGCCTGTTTTGCTGCATCTGGGGCAGGACGGCTTGCCATCATTGATGGAACAATGAATTCTGAATTATACCAGCGAATTCTAAAGGAAAATGTCAGGACATCTGTCCATGAACTGAATCTCAAGAGAAGGTGGGTCATGCAGCAAGACAACAACCCTAAGCACACAAGTTGTTCTACCAAAGAATGGTTAAAGAAGAATAAAGTTAATGTTTTGGAATGGCCAAGTCAAAGTCCTGACCTTAATCCAATGGAAATGTTGTGGAAGCACCTGAAGTGAGCAGTTCATGTGAGGAAACCCACCAACATCCCAGAGTTGAAGCTGTTCTGTACGGAGGAACGGGTTAAAATTCCTCCAAGCCGGTGTGCAGGACTGATCAACAGTTACCGCAAACGTTTAGTTGCAGTTATTGTGGCACAAGGGGATCACACCAGATACTGAAAGCAAAGGTTCACATACTTTTGCCACTCACAGATATGTAATATTGGATCATTTTCCTCAATAAATAAATGACCAAGTATAATATTTTTGTCTTATTTGTTTAACTGGGTTCTCTTTATCTACTTTTAGGACTTGTGTGAAAATCTGATGATGTTTTAGGTCATATTTATGCAGAAATATAGAAAATTCTAAAGGGTTCACAAACTTTCAAGCACCACTGTAAATAATAACCTGTAATCCACAAAGTCCATGAGTATCAGTTTAACATGTTCACTGTGGAACTGTGCAAGAAAACAGTTAGCTTAGCATGAGTGAAAATGGGAGTGAACTTGGTCACATACTTACAGGGAAAGCCAGCTAGCGAACGTGAGCATTTATATAGCTAGTAAAGCTAATGCTGTCATGAAGTCACATGATCAAGTGTGTAATTGGCAGATCAGACTGAAAAAAAATCTAAAATTTAAAGTGTAAATTTTAAAGTATAAATTTGAATGTCTAAAGTGTAAAGTTTAAAATTTAAAATGTAAAATGTCTTTCTGCTTTAAACACTCATATAATTTTTTTTTTTTTTTAATCAGCTGTCTCATCAGACCTTTTCATGAGAATGATGATCTGAGCCTCCGACTGTTTTGGGAAACCGGTCCAAGCTTGTGACATGAAACACGGCCCAACATGCCTGTACACACCTCTGCTTCTCTCTCACGCTCACTCTCTCACGCTTACACACACACACACACACACACATACACACACACACACACAAATGCTTAAAATTGGAAACCACAATGTTTTGCTCCTGCAGAGGAGCAATCCTCTCTCTCTTACACACACACACACACACACACACACACACACACACACAGTATTGCACAGAACCTTCATGCTGACATTTTAAAAATCAGCCGAAATTCTGTTTATGTCTTATGTGTAAACATCAGTCCAAGAAATTTAAAATTAATTGAAATTATTATGATAATAATTCTCCACATTTACATCTGATGACTGGTGAGGAGTGTGTGTGTGTGTGACTGTTAATGTTATAGTCATGCTGTCTGTTGTTGCCCAAATGAGGATGGGTTCCCTTTTGAGTCTGGTTCCTCTCGAGGTTTCTTCCTCATGTCGTCTGAAGGAGTTTTTCCTTGCCACCGTCGCCACAGGCTTCATCATTGGGGATAGATTAGGGATAAAATTAGCTCATATTTTAAGTCGTTCAAATTCTGTAAAGCTGTTTTGCGACAATGTTTATTGTTAAAAGTGCTATACAAATAAACTTGACTTGACTTGTTACACATGGATCTGTGAATCACTGAGCAGATACAAAAGTAAAATGTGTAATTATGTAATTGTCATGGAAAGTTTCATGGATCCTGAATGGCTTACTCTGGTTGGTTCCCACCTGTGGCTTGTTGACATTCCAGGTGCTCTGTTCATCATCATCATCATCATCATCATCATCATCATCACTGTCGTCATCATCATCATCATCATCATCATCATTTTTTTTTTTTTTTTGATATTTGTCAGTTTTCAGTCCGGGGTTTTTTTTTTTGTTTGTTTGTTTTTTTTAATTTATTTGCTAACAAATACAAACAAATACAAAGTAAAAAGGACAGAATGAAACAAATCAATACATACACATGACATACAACAGACGCACTGACATAACTAACAACAATTTCAAAGGCTGGACAATACTACTAATATGTTAACAAAAGAGATGTAACAGAACACATGGAGACAAATTCGACAAAGATAAACAAGAGCTATATTGCTGTATAGAGGAGGATGGGTGGGGTTGATTAGGGGTAATGAATGTGCATATGAGATAGAGGAGGGTAGGTGGGGGAGATTTGGAGGGGTTTTGGGCCTTGAATTATGGGTGAAGGGACAGTGTGTATATGTTGGGGGGGAGCGGGATATGTGAAAGTAAGCACGTGTGTGTGTGTGTGTGTGTGTGTGTGTGTGTGTGTGTGTGTGTGTGTGTGTGTGTATATGTAAGCAGTGCTGGGCTGTGTCGGGCCAGGGAGAAGGAAACTGGATCATAATGAAGGAGAGAGGGGGAGGGGGAGTATTATTTTATTTGCTAATCATTTGTGTTAGTAAATTTTTTATAGATAGAAATTCTAAAAATAATAGTTATTTAATAGTTAATTATGATGACTACCTGAGCACCTGTTATGGCTATGGTGCCAGCCCCCCCTGCCCAAGC
>NC_083591.1:412500-415000 GCF_027579695.1 Neoarius graeffei
TGTGTGTCTTCTCCTGTGTGTGTGTGTGTGTGTGTGACTGTGTGTGTGTGTGTGTGTGTGTGTGTGTGTGTGTGTCTTCTCCTGTGTGTGTGTGAGTGTGTGTGTGTGTGTGTGTCTTCTCCTGTGTGTGTGTGTGTGTGTGTGTCTTCTCCTGTGTGTGTGTGTGTGTGTGTGTGTGTGTGTGTCTTCTCCTGTGTGTGTGTGTGTGTGTGTGTGTGTGTGTGTGTGTGTGTCTTCTACTGTGTGTGTGTGTGTGTGTGTGTGTGTCTTCTCCTGTGTGTGTGTGTGTGTGTGTGTGTGTGTGTGTGTGTGTGTGTCTTCTCCTGTGTGTGTGTGTGTGTGTCTTCTCCTGTGTGTGTGTGTGTGTGTCTTCTCCTGTGTGTGTGTGTGTGTGTCTTCTCCTGTGTGTGTGTGTGTGTGTGTGTGTGTGTGTGTGTGTGTGTGTGTGTGTCTTCACCTGTGTGTGTGTGTGTGTGTGTGTGTCTTCTCCTGTGTGTGTGTGTGTGTGTGTGTGTGTGTGTGTCTTCTCCTGTGTGTGTGTGTGTGTGTGTGTGTGTGTGTCTTCTCCTGTGTGTGTGTGTGTGTGTGTGTGTGTGTGTGTGTGTGTGTGTTCTCCTGTGTGTGTGTGTGTTCTCCTGTGTGTGTGTGTGTGTGTGTGTGTGTGTGTGTGTGTGTGTGTGTGTGTGTGTGTGTGTGTGTTCTCCTGTGTGTGTGTGTGTGTGTGTGTGTGTTCTCCTGTGTGTGTGTGTTCTCCTGTGTGTGTGTGTTCTCCTGTGTGTGTGTGCTTGTCTGTGTTCTCCTATGTGTGTGTGTGTGTGTGTGTGCCTGTTTGTGTTCGTGTGTGTGTGTGTGTGTGTCTTCTCCTGTGTGTGTGTGTGTGTGTGTGTGTGTGTGTGTGTGTGTGTGTGTGTGTGTCTTCTCCTGTGTGTGTGTGTGTCTTCTCCTGTGTGTGTGTGTGTGTCTTCTCCTGTGTGTGTGTGTGTGTGTGTGTGTGTGTGTGTGTGTGTGTGTGTGTGTGTCTTCTCCTGTGTGTGTGTGAGTGTGTGTGTGTGTGTGTGTCTTCTCCTGTGTGTGTGTGTGTGTGTGTGTGTGTGTGTGTGTGTGTGTGTGTGTGTGTCTTCTCCTGTGTGTGTGTGTGTGTGTGTCTTCTCCTGTGTGTGTGTGTGTGTGTGTGTGTGTGTGTGTGTGTCTTCTCCTGTGTGTGTGTGTGTGTGTGTGTGTGTGTGTGTGTGTCTTCTCCTGTGTGTGTGTGTGTGTGTGTGTGTGTGTGTGTGTGTGTGTCTTCTCCTGTGTGTGTGTGTGTGTGTGTGTGTGTGTGTGTGTGTGTGTCTTCACCTGTGTGTGTGTGTGTGTGTGTGTGTCTTCTCCTGTGTGTGTGTGTGTGTGTGTGTGTGTGTGTGTGTGTGTGTGTGTCTGTGTGTCTTCTCCTGTGTGTGTGTGTGTGTGTGTGTGTGTGTGTGTGTGTGTGTGTGTGTCTTCTCCTGTGTGGGTGTGTGTGTCTTCTCCTGTGTGTGTGTGTGTGTGTGTGTGTGTGTGTGTGTGTGTGTGTGTGTCTTCTCCTGTGTGTGTCTGTGTGTCTTCTCCTGTGTGTGTGTGTGTGTGTGTGTTTGTCTTCTCCTGTGTGTGTGTGTGTGTGTGTCTTCTCCTGTTTGTGTGTGTGTGTGTGTGTGTGTGTGTGTCTTCTCCTGTGCGTGTGTGTGTGTGTGTGTCTTCTCCTGTGTGTGTGTGTGTGTGTGTGTGTCTTCTCCTGTGTGTGTGTGTGTGTGTGTGTGTGTGTGTCTTCTCCTGTGTGTGTGTGTGTGTGTGTGTGTGTGTGTGTGTGTGTTCTCCTGTGTGTGTGTGTGTGTGTGTGTGTGTGTGTGTGTGTGTGTTCTCCTGTGTGTGTGTGTGTGTTCTCCTGTGTGTGTGTGTGTGTTCTCCTGTGTGTGTGTGTGTGTGTGTGTGTGTGTGTGTGTGTGTGTGTGTGTGTTCTCCTGTGTGTGTGTGTGTGTGTGTGTGTGTGTGTGTGTGTGTGTGTGTGTTCTCCTGTGTGTGTGTGTGTGTGTGTGTGTGTGTGTGTGTGTGTGTTCTCCTGTGTGTGTGTGTGTGTGTGTGTGTCTTCTCCTGTGTGTGTGTGTGTGTGTGTGTGTGTCTTCTCCTGTGTGTGTGTGTGTGTGTGTGTGTGTGTGTGTGTGTGTGTGTGTCTTCTCCTGTGTGTGTGTGTGTGTGTGTGTGTGTGTGTGTGTCTTCTCCTGTGTGTGTGTGTGTGTGTGTGTGTGTGTGTGTGTCTTCTCCTGTGTGTGTGTTTGTGTGTGTGTGTGTGTGTGTCTTCTCCTGTGTGTGTGTGTGTGTGTGTGTGTGTCTTCTCCTGTGTGTGTGTGTGTGTGTGTGTGTGTGTGTGTGTGTCTTCTCCTGTGTGTGTGTGTGTGTGTGTGTGTGTTCTCCTGTGTGTGTGTGTGTGTGTGTGTGTGTGTGTGTCTTCTCCTGTGTGTGTGTGTGTGTGTGTCTTCTCCTGTGTGTG